>NW_022474004.1:0-61510 GCF_009819795.1 Aythya fuligula | reverse complement strand
TGTGAGAACATTTCACCACCAGGAATGGGAGGCAGTGTTGGACAGAGATGGAAAGCAAAGGCAGACAGCTGATGGGAGCAACGGAGATGGCAAGAAGCAGGGGTGACGTGTGCCTCAGGGGTACGCATGCAAATGCTCCAGCCTGGGACACGCAAGGAACGAGAGCCCTGCGTGCAATCGCACAACTAAACGCTCTTGCCTAACTGAGGTGTGGGGGTGGCTCGAAGGGCTGGAGCGCTGTAGTGCAGGGATAAGAGGGTACATACATGGGATCCTCTCTCTAGGAAGACCGCTCTAGAGGTCTCCACAAGAGCGCTCCTTGGCACTACTTAGGAAAAGAAGCAAGTGCCTCAGGCAGTGCCTGTGTCTGGAGTGGAAGGAAGCCCAACACAGCTTCTCTTACTGTTTGTCTGGAGGAATCGGAAGAGGTAGTGAAGGGCATCCAAAGCCTCCCATCGTAGCTGCCCATTCTTGCAAGTGTGGCAAAGGAGGAGCCATCCCACCAACTGTCCCGGAGCGGCACATTGCACTCTGTGCATCCGTTCGTGGGTCCTCCATCGGCGCTGTGGTCCTGGGCGAGGGAGACAAGGAGGAAGTGCTGTGGAGGCAGCTGGGCCGAAGTCCTGGAGCCAAGAGTGTGCCCAGGGCTGGGTCCCAGGTGAGTCGCAGCCTCGGCCATGCCTGCTCTCCCACCGTGCTCCCTGGGCGCTTGAGGCCTGCACAGGACGGGGGGCAGAGCTGGCGCCTGAGAGTGCTCTCAGGGACTGCGAACATCCCCCAGGATCGGGTCCATGGGCAAAGGAGGGCTGAAGGCCCTTGCTTCAGGGCTGAGCCCTAGCTGAGGTCTGTAGCCGGGCTTGCCTCGGCAGCACCCCTGAGCTGCAGCTGATGTGGTCTGCGGGGAAGGGGAGGTGGGCTGGCTGGAGGGGTGCGTGCTCCTTACCCTCCGGTGAATCTTGTGGGTAGCCATCTGGTCAGCTTCACGGCCCTCCCCACGGCCCTCTCGCAAATAGCTTCGCTGTGGGAGCTGGCAAAGGGCAGCAGAATCTGTGAGGGGAGAAAGTGCTGGTCTGCCTGGGAGCTGATGCCTGCTAAAGCAGGAGCATCAGTGCTGGGCTCCCGCAGCCCTCCGATCTCGGGAGGAAAGCGCCGCGGACAGGGAGGCAGGTGGACAGCAGCAGCACCATGGTGACCAGTGCAGTGCCTCGGAAGAGGGGTCCAATTCCTGCCGCTGCTTGACGCAAAGGAAGCCCAGCGCCATGGGCAGGCTTTTCTCCGACCAGGAGGAGTCTGTGGAGGGAAAGGTCTGCAGCCAGGGATACGGGCTGCCAGAAGACCTGAGTGGGCAGCCCCCGGTTTCCCCCAAGGGAGGCGGGCACCCTTCCTGCCCTGTGCTGCCTGTGCGTGGCACTGCAGTAGGGCCTGTCCGTTCCGGAGTGGATGCTGAATTCCCTCCGGTGAGGAAGCGCCCCTGGGAACCCCGCTCTTGGCAAGTGGCAGACCTGCAAGATGTCCCTGCAGCTCCCAGAAGCCGGAGACAGGAGAATTTCTGATGAATAGGCCCAGCATGCGGTCCATGGCGTCCAGGGTCTGCAAGGACAACAAAGGGGTGGCAGTGGATCTCCAGTCCCTCCCCTCTGCCAGGATCTGCACAGATCTCAGCACAGAGCAGCCAGGGATCAACCCAGAGGGATGGGTGTTCCAAGAGCTCTCCCAGAACATACCTCCAAGTAGTTTGATGCGGCTTGGCCCTCCAAATGCTCGTGTGAGGGCAGCAGGAATACACTGTTGAAAGAGGCGAGCAGGATGCTCTTCTTCCTGCCCTCCAGTGCTGACTTGACATAGCTGCAAGAAAGCAAGGGGCCTCATTGTCACGTTGTCATGGAGCAGGGCCTCAGGGCCTCAGGGAGGAGAACGCAGCACTGCGGGGCCTCGGTCCCTGCCATGGGGCTGCCTTCCACCTTCCAGAAGCCCCGAGGCTTGGCGAGCAGCGGCCCCGCGGCCGGCACTGCCAGGCTGCTGCCTGACAGGGAAGCCTGGAAGCCAGGCCCAGGCCAGAGCAGGGGCTGGGCACGTACCTCAAGTGGCCAAGTGCAAGCATGGCTTGCTGCTGCACCGCTGTGTTCAGAACGTCCAAGGGCTCGTCTTCCAGCAGCACCTGCACAGCACAACCGGATGGCACCAGCATCGGCAGCCACAGCTTGGCAGCGCCAGCAGAGCTGGTCCAGGTCAGAAGGGCCGGTGGAGCCCCAGTGCCCCCAGCCAGCTGTGGCACCAGAGGGCCGCCCTGCCACCTCCCTGCTGCTGACGGGGCTTCTCAATGGCCCCAAGGCCGTCAGCGGCAGCTGAGTGTCCACGCAGCGCTTGCCCCCGCCAAAGCCCTCGAGAGTCCCGTCCCCACAGCCTGCCCTTGCACCCCTCCCAGAGCCACCAGGGGGTGTCCCCTCACCTTAATATGCTCTGCCAGCTGGTATTTGCTGCAGAAGGCATCGAGGCCGCTCCACAGGCCGCGCCTTCTGGCAGTTCTGAACACTCTGATGACGCTCCTTAGGAACTTCATCTTCTGGCTTTTATCCTGGCAGCCGGTGGCAGAGAGAACAACGTGGAGCGTGAGAGGGGAGACCCATGGCCGGCAGCAGACCAAAGCCTCGAGGGGCTCAGGGCTGTGCGGGGCTCCTGGAGGGCGGCAGCTCTGCCTCGCCAGCAGCCCGCCAGCATCCTGGCAGCAGAGCTGCGCAGCCCTCGGAGACACAGGCACAGCCACCATGGCAAGGCCACACCTACCTGTTGTGTGCTGCTGATGAAGGACATAATGCTGTGCAAGCTCTCCGCTTCTTTCTTGTAGACAGCTAACTTGTCAGCTTCTAAGAAGGCGGAGAAGAAGGAGGGTTGTAGAGGTGGCCAAAGGCAGGAGGGAGAGAGGAAGGAGCTCTGGCCTCCCTCCAGCCCCGTGCTTGCTCCCTTGGCACAACCTCCCTGGGGTGTCTGGGGCTGGGCTGCCATGCTGGTCCTGACGCTGAGCAGGGTGCTCTTGCTGGCCCCCCCGCTCCCTAGCCCCAGCCCTGCTCCCCCTGATGGGGGCCCTCGCTCACCATTCAACAGCGGCCCATGGTGTTCAGTGGGAGTCTGTGTTCTCCTGACGATCCTCGGGCTCCACCCAGGCCAGCATGGGCCTACTGGGTGGTCGTCTCTCTCCCCCATCCTGCGGGCTGAGGGTAGAGAAGAGGCAATCTCACAGAAATGGCTCGGCGCTGTGTGAAGACGCGGGCTACGCTCGGGGACTGCTCCGCAGCCTCGTGCTCCTGCCCTGTCCCTCACAGCCGTGCCAGACACTGGGTGGCCGGGCTGGCTGCTCTGGCTTTTATAGGCAGCAGTGGGGAGTGCCCCGATGACGTCACAAAGGGCCCTTCTGTGACCCGCTGCTGACTCGGGGAGGGCCGGGTGTCCCCTGCAGGGGCACAGGGGCAGCTTGGAGAGAGGGAGGTGGGGGAATCTCATCGAGTCGAGATAGAGCGCTGACGGCATTAAGCTAGGATGCTACTCAGTGTCTTTGCTAACCGTGGTGCATTGTGCAATTACCTAAAGCAAGAAGCCGTGGGCCCCTTCCCAAGGTCAGTCTCCTATGAAGACTGGGAGCCTGTCTTAAGAAACTGGCAGAAACTGGTCCTGCGGATGGACAAGAGCCAAGGAGCAACTGAGTCTGCGCAGAGACAAGAGGTCAAGGAGCGGAGACGAGGAAGAGTCACCAACCTTCATCCCCACAACCCCCGACGACCACCACCAAGACACACTGCGCAAGCGCAGATGGGAAGAGTTTCCAGCAATGACTGCTTGGGACTCATTTTAAGACGAAACGGGGACAGGTGATGATATGTGAAGCTTCAGGCCTATGTAACTCTTCGCTGTAGATAAGCAAGGCAAGTTGCCACGTCGGTGCGCACATCTTTGGTAGGACTACCCCCCGTTCTGCCCAGCGCTGAATAAACATACCTGCTTTTCAGTCTTACTGATTGTGGAGTCCTTTTTCCTCAAGTCAGCTTGCCTGTGGGCACCGGGCTCCTCTCAGGGTCTGCTGAGGCCCCCGTTTGCTCTCGTGTCTCTTGCCATCCAGCGTGTCCCATACCCCGGGAACACCCTTCACACACTGTGGAGCCCTGCCTGTCCCCTTCCGCAAGGGTCAATGTTGAAGATTGACTCCACCTTAAGGGACATAGTGCCTTTTGTGGCTTCTCTCTTCTCTTTGAAACAACGAGGATAAAACAGAAAAGATGTAACATAGCAAGCTGAAGGGATTGCTGAACTTGATAAATTGTTGTATCGGCCTTAGTTTTTGTATCGGCCTTGCTTTTGTATCGCGCCTTGCTTTTGTATATAAGACTCAGTTCTAGCCACAAAATCAAGGCTGAAGAAGAAACACGGTGCCCATTAAATTAGCCTTAATTGAATTAGCCTTTTTTTGCCTGCTCCTCCTGCATGTACGTCCTGGAGGAGCTGTACATTGGGGGTAGATGGGGAGGGGTGAGGGTTGTCATATTTACCCAGATATTGCCCCTTACATAATCGTATCTCCCTATCTCTAAGGGGGAACAGATCCTAGGCCAGGAGCTGGTGGGGCTCATTGAGAGGGCTTTAAACTAGGTAAGATGGGGGACGGGGCTGAAACAAAGCTTGTTAGAGCTGTGCCGGGGGGGACAATGGCAAGGCTGGGAGAGAAGGCAATGGCCCAAGTGAAGTGCATCTCTACTAATGCATGCAGCATTGGTAATGGCATGCATTAATGCCATGAGCGCAGTGTTGTGGGGAAATCCCTGAGTGCGTGCAGCAGGCTTCAGAATTCACTTGCAGAGGCAGAAAATGTCCCCATCCCGCAGCACCGCTGCATCCTGCCAGCGTGCAGGGTTCTTTAGGTGGGTCAGAGTGTATGGGCTGATGCGTTTCCAAGTTGAGAGAGAGAAGCACGTCTTTTTGAGGTAACAACTCGTAGGATCTTTGAGAGTAAAGCAATCTTGCAGTAGTAGGTGCCTTTCCTGCATGCAGCTCTTCTTCAAGTGAGTAATTTTTACAGCGTGCTTATGGATAGTTGTTGTTTTGTTAACAACTTCTTACGTCGTCGTTAACAAATGATGTTATTTTGCGTGTTTTCTCTGTGGTTCTAGGTCCCTTATGATTTTGCAGAATTACGGGCTTACTGCAATCGTGACCTTATGCCTTCACCTGTATTTCAATATTATCAAAGTTGCAACATTGGTGGTAAAGTGATGGAGCAGGGTTTAGGGGAAATGTTTCATCCAAGTTCCCTGTGCCAGGGTGTATCTGAAAACAACAGCAGTAGGCATGTAAGATGTAGCCTTTTTCAGGGTTGGAGACAGTTTCTTTTGTTTTTGGAGCTTTTTCCTGCTCTTTTGCTGGCTGTAGAGCCTTGTAACCTTCTGGATTTTAAGTGCTTGGAATTCTCTTAATAGGGGGATATTTAGTATCAGTTGCTGGCTAACTTGGTTTTGGGATGTAGTGGCATATGCTTCTGTTTTGGGGTTATAAATGAATCTACAAATATAATTTTTAACCTTTTTGGGCTATATTTTAATCTCTAGATATATCAAGCCATTCTTTGTGAATCCTCTTCAGAAGATAGGCGCAGTATTATCAAGAGACTGAGCAGGGTCACCTTTTTCATCTGTGAAGGATAAGTCTGCAATTAGCCCTGCTGGGGCTGCTGTGCATTCATGTCCTGTTGGCATTTGTGGACTTGTAGTGGTTTAACCTGGCCGGCAGCTAACACCACACAGCTGTTTGCTCACCCTCCCCCCTCCCTGTCTGGGATGGGAGAGAAACGGGAAAGCGAAGCCCGTGAGTTGAGATAAAGACAGTTTATTAAGACAGGAAAATAATAATAACAATACATGTAATAATAATAACAATAATGATGATAATAGTACTACTACTAATAATGTGTACAAACAAGTGATGCACAATGCAATTGCTCACCACCCGCTGACCGATGCCCAGCCTAACCCCGAGCAGTCCGGCCCCCCTCCCCCGGCTAGCCACCCCTATATATTGTTATCATGACGTCAGATGGTATGGAATACCCCTTTGGCCAGTTTGGGTCACCTGTCCTGGGTCTGTCCCCTCCCAGCTCTTGCTGCACCCCCAGCCTGCCCACCTTGGCAGGACAGAGCAAGAAGCTGAGATGTCCTTGGCTTAGTATAAGCACTGCTCTGCAACAATTAAAACATCGGGTGTTACTCAGCACTCTTCTCATTCCTAAGCCAAAACATAGCAGCATTCTACCAGCTACTAGGAGAAAATTATTCTTTGTCTAACTGAAACCAGGACATCTATCCACCCCTTATTCCATACCATTTATGTCATGCTCAGGTTACACTCTTTTCCCTACATTCTAATTAACAGTCACTTTTCAGTCTATGATATAGAATCATGGTAGTGATGACATACAGTATATATTACTAATTAACATGATACAATTCATTACATGGGCTATTCTCACCCAGTATTAAATCCCCTGAGGTACACACCGGATCTCTCCGTTCTTTTGCATTACCCACCAAGTGCATCCAGGTCCCTGAGCAAAAGCAATTCCCTGAATGGGTTTGCCTTTTCCTGAGGCAGGAGTAGCCCAGACTGTTTCTTACGTGCACTACAGGAACTTTATCCCCTCTACAGTACGTAACAGGTTGATTGGGCAGGTCTAGCTTGGTTGGCAGATCCCTAGTATTGACTAACCAGGTGGCCTTTGCTAAATGCGTATCCCAATTTTTGAATGTCCCAGCGCCCATTGCTTTCAATGTAGTCTTTAACAGTCCATTGTATCGTTCAACTTTCCCGGAGGCTGGTGCATGATAGGGGGTGTGATACACCCACTCAATACCATGCTCTTTGGCTGAAGCGTCTGTAAGGTTGTTTCGGAAATGAGTCCCATTGTCTGACTCTGTTCTTTCTGGGGTGCCATGTTGCCACAGGACTTGCTTTTCAAGGCCCAGGACAGTGTTCCAGGCGGTGGCGTGAGGCACAGGATATGTTTCCAGCCACCCGGTGGTTGCTTCCACCATTGTAAGTACGTGGCACTTGCCGTTGCAGGTTTGAGGGAGTGTGATGTGATCAATCTGCCAGGCCTCTCCATATTTATCTTTCAGCCATCGTCCTCCATACCAAAGGGCTTTGACCGTTTGGCTTGCTTGATTGCAGCACATGTTTCACAGTCATGAATAACCTGTGCTATAGCGTCCATGGTCAGGTCCACCCCTCGATCACGAGCCCAACTGTATGTTGCATCTCTACCTTGATGGCCTGAGGTGTCATGGGCCCATCGGGCTATAAATAATTCACCTTTATGCTGCCAATCCAGGTCCACCTGAGCTACTTCAATCTTAGCAGCCTGATCCACCTGCTGGTTGTTTTGATGTTCTTCAGTAGCCTGATTCTTGGGCACATGAGCATCTACATGGCGTACCTTTACAGCCAGGTTCTCTACCCGAGCAGCAGTATCTTGCCACAATGCAGCAGCCCAGATGGGTTTGCCCCTGCGCTGCCAGTTTTTTGCTTCCATTGCTGTAACCATCCCCACAGGGCATTTGCTACCATCCATGAATCGGTGTAGAGATAGAGAACTGGCCGTTTTTCTCGTTCAGCAATGTCTAAAGCCAGCTGAATGGCCTTCGCTTCTGCAAACTGGCTCGATTCACCTTCTCCCTCAGCAGCTTCTGCAACTCACTGTGTAGGACTCCATACAGCAGCCTTCCATCTCTGATGCTTCCCCACAATACGACAGGACCCATCAGTGAACGGGGCATATTTCTTCTCATTCTCTGGTAACTGGTTGTACAGTGGGGCTTCTTCAGCACGACCCACCTCCTCCTCTGATGATATCCCAAAGTATTTGCCTTCTGGCCAGTCCATAATCACTTCCAAAATTCCTGGGTGACTGGGGTTTCCTATTCGAGCCCGCTGAGTAATCAGTGCAACCCACTCACTCCATGTAGCATCAGTTGCATGATGTGTAGAGGGGACCCTTCCTTTGAACATCCAGCCTGGTACTGGCAATCGGGTGTTAGGAGGAGCTGCGCTTCAGTACCGACCACCTCCGAAGCAGATCGAACTCCTTCATATGCTGCCAATATCTTCTTTCCAGTTGGAGTGTAGTGGGCCTCAGATCCTCTGTATTCCCAATTCCAAAACCCCAGGCGTCGACCTTGACTATTGAAAGGTGAATGAGTCTTTCTGATCACTTCTTGGCTCTCCAATTGACGAATTAGCTTATGGATGGGAATCAGGGAGTCTCGGGTAGTGCGATATTGCCGCCGGTGCACAGTTGTGGTAGCAATTGGCACTTGGTGTTCTTTGACCCTCAGCAACCCCACAACAGAGGGGTCCTCTGAGAGACCAGGCGAGGTAGAGAATTGTTTAATGCCCTCTGTCTCTAAGGCAGCTATACCAAAAGCCCACCGGAACCTTTTTGGGTCCTTGAAATATCCTCTTCTAAGATAGTCTATGCCAAGGATACATGGAGCATCCGGGCCAGTCACAATGCGGTGCTTTTCCCACTCATTCCCAGTCAGACTCACTTCAGCCTCCAATACAGTCAACTGCTGAGATCCCCCTGTCACTCCACAAATACAGATGGGCTCTGGCCCTTTATAGCTCGATGGCATTACAGTACCTTGTGCAGCGGTGTCTACTAAAGCCTTATACTTCTATGCGTCTGACGTGCCAGGCCATCGAATCCACACAGTCCAATAAACTTGATTGTCCCTTTCCTCCCCCTGGCTGGAGGCAGGGCCCACCTAATCCTGGTCAGAATCTTCTTCATTTCTGTGTTTGAAGGACTGTCTGCTGGACGTTGGAGCAGCAAACTTTTCAGAGAATTCCTTTTTCCCAATTGTTTTCTTTTGCAACTCACGTACCCGTGCCTCTAGGGTCGCGGTAGATTTTCCATCCCATTTTCTCATGTCCTCTCCATGGTCTCGTAAGTAAAACCACAGTGTGGCACAGGGTGAGTACCCACCATATCATCGTCCTTGTGCGGATGAACGCTTACCCCGATAGCTAAGAAACTGCTTTGCACAGGTGGGGAGGAAAATAATCTCTCTTCAAGTTGTGAACCTTTTCAGAAAGTTTCTCCCAAGTGTTCTCTTTTGGTCGGTGGACACTGGTTGGTTCAGGTGGGAGGAAGATAGATTCTCTTTAAGTTGGTGGAACTCTTTAGAAAGTTTCTCCACAGCTGAGATGCAGGCCTGTAAGGAAGAGGAGAGACTTTCTTTGTACTGCCAGAGTTGTTTAGCCACTTCATCCACTGTGGGTTCCTCATCCTCTTTCCAGGCCATTATTGCCAATGAGCTGGCATATGATGATGGTGCACTCCGTACAAACTTCCGCCACATGGGTCGCGTACACCTGACTTCATCTGGATCTGTGGATGTTTGTCTGAGGTCTGGATCCTCATAAATCACTTCCCGTATGGCTAATTCCCTCAGGTACTGGATTCCCTTCTCCATAGTGGTCCAGTTGCCTGGTAGACATTCAAGTTCTTCCTTGAAGGGATACCTTTCCCTCACAGCTGAGAGGAGACGCCTCCAGAGGCTGTGAGATTGTGCTCCATCTGCAATTGCTTTGTCAATGCCTGCATCTCTAGCAAGGGATCCCAGCCGCTTGGCTTCCCTGCCGTCTAATTCCACACAATTGGCTCCAGTGTCCCAGCACCGGAGCAGCCAGGTGACAAGCTGCTCACCTATACAACGACCAAAATCTTTTCGCACATCTCGTAGCTCACGCTCGTATAGGTTTCGGGTAGTTACTGTTGATTTTTCGGCATCCTCATCTTCCTCCTTCTGAATCCCTGATGGCCCAGCGTCGTCGTCATCTCTATACCTAGATTTGGCAGAAGACTCTCTGCGTTCGAAATGATCTGAATCTCTATACCATTTTTTCACCTTCTCTACAGGGTCAACTTGCACTGCTACAGCTCGTTTCTCTGACCCCGTTACAGGGTCTGCCACAGGGGTTGGAATACCCTCTGCAGGGTCAACTTGCACGACTACCGCTCATTTCTCTGACCCAGCCACAGGAGCTGGAGCGGCTGCAGGAACTGGAACTGGGGTGGCTGCAGAGTCCACCGTAGGGGTCGCAGTGGCCGTTGGATCTGTCACAGGACTTGGAGTGGCCGCAGGGTCTGTCACTAAGTTGATAGCAGTATCAATGGCAGCTCGATAGGCATAAGCCAGGCCCCAGCACGTTACAATGATTTGTGTTACTTTGGAACTGTCAGAGTCGTGACACCTTTTTTTCAAGCATTCTGCCAGATTTTTAGGATTTTGCAGTTGTTCAGGGGTGAATTTCCAAAACACTGGGGTGCCAACTGCTCTAGATGCCTGCCCATATCCTCCCATACTCCCTGCCACCCACAACTATACTGCCTCCGGGCAGATCTCCGGATGAGCTTCCTAAGTAGTTGTTTAACTTTGAGCAAAACCTGAAGCACATTCAGGAGGCATAACAACAAGACCATGCTGGTCTGACTATCCCAAGGATATTCAGTATCTTGGAGAGCTATTGTAACAAGCTTGGAGGATAAGAGGGTGGTGAAGGAGAAAGGGAGAGTGATCAAGTAAGAAAAAATATCTTCCCCTTTCCCCTCCACAGATTGACTCCCTAATGAAAAAAGGCAACAGGTATAATTGCTAATAGTTTCCAAGATACAGTTTCCAGAGTATAGAGTCGACGATGTTACTGAGTACAAATACCAAGTTAGAGTCATGACCAGATATTTCATCGTCTCATAAGCCACTGTTACAGCACACAGTACCATAATGATCTGAAACCAGGGCCCAGAGAGGATAAACAACATGACAGAGAGCACATACGGAAAATAATATGCTATAATACTCAATTTGGAAAACAGGCGCAGAAGACTTGAGATTAAAGCAATCAGCATTATGACAAGTGACTATTAAGCAGGTCTAATACTTATACCAATTTTAGTTTAACACCCTCTGGTCAGATCTGCCGTTATCTCAACCTTTCGGGCCCCACGTTGGGCGCCAAAAAGACTGTCGTGGTTTAACCTGGCCGGCAGCTAAACACCACGCAGACGTTCGCTCCCCCTCCCCCCTCCCTCTCTGGGATGGGGGAGAGAAATGGAAAGTGAAGCCCGTGAGTTGAGATAAAGACAGTTTAATAAGACAGGAAAATAATAATAATAACAACAACAACAATAATAATAATAACAATAACAATAATAATAATATACAGTGATGATAATAGTACTACTACTAATAATGTGTACAAACAAGTGATGCACAATGCAATTGCTCACCACCCGCTGACCGATGCCCAGCCTAACCCCGAGCAGTCCGGCCCCCCTCCCCCGGCTAGCCACCCCTATATATTGTTTATCATGACGTCAGATGGTATGGAATACCCCTTTGGCCAGTTTGAGTCACCTGTCCTGGGTCTGTCCCCTCCCAGCTCTTGCTACACCCCCAGCCTGCCCATTGGCAGGACAGAGCAAGAAGCTGAGATGTCCTTGGCTTAGTATAAGCACTGCTCTGCAACAATTAAAACATCGGGGTGTTATCAGCACTCTTCTCATCCTAAGCCAAAACATAGCATTCTACCAGCTACTAGGAAGAAAATTAACTCTGTTCTAAGTGAAACCAGGACACTAGTACGGGAGGATACATGACTATCTGGAGGAGTCACAGTCTCATCTGAGTCATCACCCTGTTCCTGTGGTCGAGGGGGAGGCTTAAATACATCTATCAGGTCTTGTTTTGGTCCCTGATGAATTTTACTTATCTTAGTACACCTCTGCCCAATGCTGCACGCTGAACAACACCATCTCAACTTGCCTTTAAGTCCCTTACTGTTTCCTCGCTCAAGGGCTAACACTATGGGGTCCTGTGGAGGCACAATTCCACAGTCCCTCTGCCACTCTGGGTGATTCCGGAGAGTGAAAAACATGTCTGCATATGCAGCCTCATCCCATTTACTTTCTCTTCTCAGAAACAGCATCAACTGTAATATAGTGTTATAATTAATAGTACCATTGAGGGGCCACTTCTCTCCATCCTCTAATTTATAAAGTGGCCACCACTGATTGAAATGCTAGAAATGGCTCAGTCTTCAAAATAGGATTAAATAAAAAAAAATAGGATTTTTTAAAAGAATAGAGGTAAGCAAACAGTGCTGGGTGCACCAGGAGTCTCCGCTCCACCAGGACGCACACCAGTTACATCAAGTATCTGATTTTTATGCTCCTAGACTAATACATATTCGTTACTACTTCTAAAAAAAATAGGTTATTATAATTAGCTTCCAGGGTCCAGTCCCTCCTACTGGAGCATGCGCATCAGTCTCCGGTGGTCCCTCTGGGTGTCTCTAGGGGTCTTTCATGCTGAAGGCTCGTAGTCTTCCTCTCCAAGTTTTTTTCTTGTCCTTCCCCTTTGTACTCCTTGGCACCATGTCAAGTTTATACAGCATCCCCTGCAGGTCTTGTCTCCTAGCTGTCCTTCAGCTTCTTTTTTTTCTTCTTCTTAATCTCTTGGCCACCTGGCCAGATATCAGAGGACTGCATAGTATCCCATAACAGTCACTAGTTGTTATCAGTTGTTCTGAAACCCCCAGACATCAAAGACTTCATACAAACACAAATAGCTTTCTTATTGACACTTCATGAGTAATTAAAACATTCCTCACCAGCCGTTCACAGGGACAGTCACACCTATAGCCGTGTTAAATTAATCTCAAAGAAGACAAAAAACAAAAGGCTGTAACTATTAGAAATAGAAGTTCGGAATAACAAAAGCAAACAGGTTCATAAATTTGAGGAGTATTTGCTGAAGACTTGATAAATTGACTAGAATGAGGGGGAGACTGGGACACACTGCATCTGTGGTTCAAGAATTAAATTGCCAGTGCAGGACCCAGAGGCAGACAGGACTGTTCTTTATTGACACAAATTGTTAAAACATTCCTAACACAATATTTGATAAGAGTTCTTTTACTCTCTGTTCCCCCTTGCCCCACTATATCCCTCCAATATGTAAGTGTACATCCTAAGGGGCTTTTCTGTGAGATTTCTTTGCTTTGACTTTGTCCCATTCTAATCTATAGCAGTTAACGTTCCACCGTCCTCTAAGGAGCTGTTTACTAATTTATCCCAATCCCTCCAAAATCCACAGTATATGCAATTAAAATCAGGCAACCGTAAACCAACTGCCTGTAAACGATTACACCAAGGACAGCTGAGCCTGAAAGACCGATAATACACCAGAGCAAATTTAGTTCCCTTTGGCATACACCCCAATAGCAGTCCTTATATTACACTGTATTTACCGATGTTTAAAAGAATACTTTAACAACAAATGCCCAGGCCTTTATAAATACAACATACAATTATTATTCCAATTAGAATTATTCCCCCAGCAGCTGCAAACACTGTAACAGTTATCATTAAGGCTCACTTACCCCCCCTTCTGTCTCTTTTCACAATCTTTTAGGAGGTTCCTTGTGGTTCTTGGAACCAGGGTATAATGGCTTATACTCAAAACCCCTTTTGGCCATTCTATCAGCCCCCAAAAACCCTTTTGGCTGCTCTACCGGCCACCTCCCAGGACACCCTCAGGGTTCATGTCACGTGCTAGACGTCTCTATAAGACTTCACACAGAATCACACAGAATTTTCTAGGTTGGAAGAGACCTCAAGGTCATCGAGTCCAACCTCCAACCTAACGCTAACAGCCCTCCACTAAACCATATCCCTAAGCTCTACATCTAAACGTCTTTTGAAGACTTCCAAGGATGGTGACTCCACCACTTCCCTGGGCAGCCTATTCCAGTGCCTCACAACCCTTTCAGTGAAGAAGTTCTTCCTAACATCTAGCCTAAAACTCCCCTGGCTCAACTTAAACCCATTCCCCCTCGTCCTGTCACCAGGCACGTGGGAGAACAGGCCAACCCCCACCTCGCTACAGCCTCCCTTGAGGTACCTAAAAAGAGCGATAAGGTCGCCCCTGAGCCTCCTCTTCTCCAGGCTGAACAAGCCCAGCTCCCTCAGCCGCTCCTCGTAGGACTTGTTCTCCAGGCCCCTCACCAGCTTCGTCGCCCTTCTCTGCACCCGCTCAAGCACCTCGATGTCCTTCTTGTAGCGAGGGGCAACAACTTATCGACCTCCCCCAAATTGGCTTAACTTTATTAACATATACCATTTGTCCGCAACCACAGGATCTTCCTCTATCCCCGTATGTGAGCGCAGGAAAGGAGCTACTCTGAGAGAGAAAAAAAGGGGCTTGGGGGCACCCAGGAGGTCCATTCTACGTCGATCCCACAACCAACAGAGTCCTCCTGCCTGGCTTGCCAAACTGACGTGTGGAAAGACTCCACCACCATTGGGTTGTAACGTAGGTATACTTATTATAAGGTGCAACCGGGCGCACTGGGAATAGCTTCCCTCAAAAAGTGCTCACCTGCCCGGTCATCTCTCACAATTTTATGCACAAACACTGTTACATATTACATGAGCTCTAATACATATTCATTAATTTCCGGAAAAGGCAGACCTCTTCCAAGTACTCATTTCCATACTCCCCGCCCTTAGCTCCTTTCGGTTGCGCCTGCGCAATGTATCCTGGTGGTTGTGGGCAGGGGTCTTTCAGGATGAAGGCACCGAGGAAGAGGGGGTTAAGCTCTCTTTGCCTTTGTGGACTTTGACATTCTGTTGGACAGTTTAAGCCTTTTTTGCTTATCTTTGCCTTGTTTCCTGCCACCAAGTTGTTCATTCTTTCTTAACAAGATGTTCATTCTTCCCTCATCCATTAGCCTTGAACGATATCTTCTTTTTACATCTCCTTCTAATCTACATCCCTGTAATTAGGATATTTTTAGGTTCTCATCCACATCCCCAATACTTAAGATATTTTACCATATACGTAATGTAGCTAGATACTAATTCAGATAGTTTATTTAACATCTTCCCCATCTCACCCTCCATTAACAAACAGGACCTGGCAAAGCTCTATGAATGGCTAGCGCTTCTGCAGAGGATGAGGAATTCCCCTACATTATGTCAATTATATGTGGCCTGGGCATTACAACCAATTCAGACAGCGTGGTGTGACGTAATTATTTACCATTATATGGATAACATTCGGTTTGGTAGGCCAGAATGCTTCCAGGATTCAGATTTAAAGTTTATTTGTGATACTTTGGAAGCAAAAGGGTTGAAGATAGCCCCAGAGAAGGTTCAATGGGAACAGCCATGGCTATATTTGGGTTGGAAAATATCAGACTCTACTATTCGTCCCCAGAAAGCTGATATAACTACGGTGTTACATAATTTGATAAATGCACAAATGTTCCTGGATAATATTCAGTGGGGTTGCCACATTGTACAGATTACTAATGATGACTTAGCTATATTACTACCTTTATTGCGGTGCAGGAGTGCAAAGCACCAGATTACACTAACAAATGACCAACAGCAGGCTCTTTCACAAATAGCTTCTCAGGTTGCAGCTGGAGCTGTTTGTAGACGTATAGCAGAAGCTGCACTCTCCTTACTGGTAAGCAATCGTGTGTCTCATCCATTTGCGGTGCTTGGTCAGTGGCAAAAAGAAAAGGGGGAGAGTCAGGGGCAACAAAGACAGAAACGGTATCAGGAGGATACCACTGACACTAACAGCACTGGGAATAGGAATGGCATAAACGAAACAGGTGATAGCAAGGGTGGAATGATAGGGCAGCATTTTTGAGTTCTGGAATGGATTTTTCTACCGATTCAGCAAAAAATGCATGTTCAGACACGGGCGGAAGCTATCGCAGAGTTAGTACTTAAGGGTCGCTCTCAGAATATTGAGATCAGCGGGCAGGAACCAGGAGACATTAGTCTGCCGATGACTCAGGATCATTTGGAATGGTGTTTACAGCAATCCATACCGTTACAAGAAGCTGTGTTAGATTACCCAGGATTGGTACATTCCCAAACTCCAAAGGGGCCTCTCTGGCAAGTTATAAGATCATATAAATGGCATGTAGTACCATGGCTTTCGTCCCGACCAGTGGTGGGTCGCACTGTATACACTGATGCAGGTGTGGCAAGTAGAAAGGCTGTGTGTGTGTGGTACGAGAACAGAAGTTGGGAGAAGTACATAATTCCGGAGGAGGCAGGGGATTCATTACAAACATTGGCATTGTCTGCAGTTGTTTGGGCTTGTCAATGCTGGATGCATGAGCCGATTAATATCGTCTCAGACTCTGTGTATGTTGTCAGCGTGGTAAACCAGATAGAGGATGCCTTGATAAGGCCAACTAAGAGGGACAGATTATTTCTGCAGCTGCGAGATGCCATTCAGGGGAGAACTGCACCTTACTGTGTTATCCATACACATAGTCATCAGTTCTCGATCGGGTTAGCAGAAGGTAATTCACAAGCAGACAAGTTGGTGAGTATAGTCACAGAGGGGCCTGAGAGTGATTTTGCACGTGTGCGAGTGTCGCACAAAATTTTCCATCAGAATGCAAAGGGTCTTCGGAGAATGCTTGGATTTACTTGGACAGAGGCAAAAGGAATAGTAAGAGCGTGCTCTTCCTGTAGTCATCATGGACCAGGGCTAGGTTTGGGTATTAATCTACGGGGTGTTAAGGCACTTTAGGTATTGCAAATGGATGTAACGCACGTACTGGAATTTGGTACTAAAAGATATGTTCATGTGAGTATTGATACTTTTCAAGATTCATATGGGCAACGGCGCAGGGGGGAGAAAAAGCACACCATGTATGTAGACATCTGACAGTGTGTGTTGCCATTATGAGAGTGCTACAGCAGATCAAGATGGACGATGGTCCAGCGTATGTCAGGAAAAGGGTTAGAAAATTTATGAAAATGTGGGGAGTAAAGCATATCGCAGGTGTTCCATATTCTCCCACGGGCCAAGCGATTGTCAAGCAATAACATCAGGTTTTAAAGGAACAATTAGCGAGATTAAAAGAAATCAAGGACATCGATGAGCGATTGTCCAAGGCATTGGTTGTCTTGAACCACTTATGTTTGACTAGTGACCGAGAAGACCCTCCTGCGAGTATTCATTTTCAAACAGTAAATAGAGCAGCACCAAATGTGTTACCACAAATAAGAGTGAATTACCTGAGATCCTGCTACAGGAACTTGGAAAGGGCCATACGGGTACAGAAATACAAATAACACCTGTGATTACAATGACGCTGCTAAGCAGGGTTTAGGGGCTTATGTCACGGGGACAAGGGTAACAACTATAGCGTTTGGAACAATCGTACAGCTATGGCCTTACCTCCTGATGTTTTTCTGATTTGCGGAGATAGGGCCTGGTAAGGTATCCCTGCAAATGATGCTATTGGAGGTCCTGTTACTTAGATAAACTCACTATATTTGCTCCTAGCTTGTCACACTTGCATAAATCACCAGACATAAATGGGCATTGCTCACACTGGATTGCAATGATAATGTTGAGTTGCTTGGTGTTATGACTAGAGTGGCATCTGAGGCCGCACTTAATGATTTAGAAAAATTGGTATGCTGTAAGCCCCTGCCACGACAGAGATGCTTGAGGACATGTTCAAAATAGTCTGCGACATGCGCTCTTACAGGATCGAGCTGCTATTGACTTCTTGCTTTTGGCTCAAGGGCATGGGTGTGAGGACTTTGAGGGAATGTGCTGTTTAAACCTTTCTAATCATAATGAGTCAATTCACAAATCCATTACTTTCCTGAAAGAGCACATGAGAAAGATTCAGTATGATATCAATCCTTTCAATCAATGGCTCACTGATTTGTTTGGAACAATGATAGATGGTTACTGGGAGTAATCACAGAGGGATTAAGGAGTCTGTTTATTGTGTTGTTAATCATCATTGCGTGTTGTATTGTAATAAATGTGGTTAAAGGGTTACTTGCAGAACTGTTACATCGGGCTTGGTTTGCTCAAAAAGAAAAAAGGGGAATTGTTGAGGGATTTTTGAAACAGGAAGGAGGCCGTGACTTGCTGCAGCTGAGCAAACCTAGCTACTAGGGCAACTATGAGAAGTTCCCATGACAGTGTTCCCACATAGCCCGACTGAGAATTTAGAAAAATATTGTTGCCAGCAGATGGCTTCAAGGACGAGATCTATGTGACTGCTAATCCCAAGGGGGTTGTTTTCTTGCAGGTGGGGTTGTTTTCTTGCAGTTGTTTATCTGAGTGCTTTTGACCATTAATCTTGTGTGAGACACTATCCGCCCCTGTTAAATTTGCTATAAAAGTCAGGCTATTCGGGTAATAAAGAGAGCATGATCTGACCATGCTGGTGTCTGTTGTGTTTTTGGCCTTTCTTCCTGCAACACCCACTTCTGAACTGGTCTTGTGCACTGCTCATACACACAGGGCTGTTCAGAGACACGAGTCCTTGCCTTGCACTCACATTGGCAGTGCACTTCAGCACTTGCAGGGTCTCTCTGGCTCCTGCAACCACTGCCAGAGGCTGGGAGGCACCTCAGCCCTGTGGTGGGTGCATCGCCCTGCTCTTGCCTCTTCTGGGATGCCCCAAGACATGAGTATTGAGCATAGGGACCTTGCAGTTTCAAGGAAGCAAATCTCAGAGCTGCATTCAGCTCTTGCACTTTGAACTAGACGGTCTCTGAAGGTGCCTTCCAACTGAACTATTCTGTGTTATTCAGGCAGATGCCCCGTGGCTATTATGCTAGAATGACGGGATCTGAAGACGCTCTCTGCCCCACTGACCTTCATGACACCCCTAGGGATAGCTGATGGCCTTTGTGCTCACTCGTGTTCCTGTGCATACCATGTGCCTCCAGTAGCAGCAGCAGCAGCAGGGATTTCAGGTCCCGTATCTCCCCTGTACATGGACAGGCCCTGCTCTTCTCCTAAGCCACCCCATCTCCCAGGGAGCCTCTCCCAGGTGAGCCCGTCTGTGCTGGCCTCGCCGGCCACTGCTGCAGCCCCTGGCCATGCTCCCCACAGCCCCAGCTGGTGGTTCTGCTCTGCAGAGCCAGGGGGCTGTGGTGCCCGGGGCACGGGGGCACTTTGCAGGGCCGTGCTGGTCAGGCTGGGTGTCAGAGCCAGCTAGTGGGGGCCCTGCCACTGACCACATCCCACAGCTGTGGCCATGGGGTGCTCAGAGGTGCCCAGCCTGGCAGAGTGAGGAGCCTCTTTGGACTCTCTTCCTTGGGCACCTTCGGATCTGACAGCAGCTCTGAAAGCAGAAGTGAGCCTTCAGGCACAGCCCTTTTAGGAGAGAGATGATTCTCTGTAGGCCAGGTGTGTCACTGCAGTGCCCACTGCCTGTTCCTGCCTGCAGTCCCAGCACAGCCCCACAGCACTGGAACCAAGCCACAGGAGCAGCAAAAAACAAGCAAACAAACAAACAAAAAACGAAAAACAACTTTAATTGAATAAAAAGCACAATAAAATGCAGAATTATATTTCTTTTTGGACAACTTTTGTAATAAAACTGGGGGAAAAACAATCAGCACAAGAACATAAGACAGGCTTTGTTTATTACGCGTACCTTTAAGAGTGATTTGCAGAACAGGGCAGGCAGCTTATTGTTTATGAAATACAGTTGGTCTTCAGTTTCCACACAGCATTCTTAAGTTCCTGGTTCCTCATGCTGTAGATGAGGGGGTTCACTGCTGGAGGCACCAGCAAGTACAGAACTGCCACTACAAGGTCCAGGGTATGGAATGAGATGTAGGGGGACTTCAGGTGGGAAAACATGGCTGTGCTGAAATTCAGAGAGACCACAGTCAAGTGAGGGATGCATGTGGAAAAGGCTTTGTGTCATCCCTGCTGTGAGGGCATCCTCAGCACAACCCTGAAGATCTGCACATAGGACATAGCAATCAAAACAAAACAGCAACTCAGTAGAAAAAAACTAGCCATAGTAATTCGAATTTCCCATAGGTAAGATTCCGAGCAGGAGAGCCTGATGATCTGGGGATCTGACAGAAAAATTGGTCCAGGGCATTGCCATGGCTGAGAGGTAAGAAAATACATTGGCAGTGTGCAGTACGCGTGGAGAAAGCCACTGCCCCAAGCAGCTGCTGCCATGGTGGCACAGGCTCTGCTGCCCAGGAGGGTGCCATAGTGCAGAGGCCTGCAGATGGCGACGTAGCGGTCATAGGACATAACAGTGAGAAGGGAAAATTCTGCTGAAAACAAAAAGACTAACAGAAAGACCTGTGCAGCACATCCTGCATAGGAAATGGTCCTCATGTTCCAGAGGAAATTTGCCATGGCTTTGGGGAGAGTGGTGGAGATGAGGCCAAGGTCGAGGAGGGCAAGGTTGAGGAGGAAGAAGTACATGGGGGTGTGGAGGCAGTGGTCGCAGGCTATGGCTGTGATGATGAGGCCATTGCCCAGGAGGGCAGCCAGGTAGATGCCCAGAAAGAGCCCGAAAGTCAGGAGCTGCAGCTCCCGTGTGTCTGTGAATGCCAGGAGGAGGAACTCGGTGATGGAGCTGCCATTACGCATTTATCGCCTCTGAGCAAGGGAGCCTGTCAAAAAGAAAAAATGACAGCGTAAAATTTAATTACTTCTCTGACCAAAACCCATTGCAAGTCTCACAGAACACCTTCCCACACAATAATCTGTGCCACGTTCTTTTCAGGAAGAGCTTTCTGCAGCTCCTTAGCTTATGTCTGATTGTTGCTCTGAGGGTGCCACAACAAGCGTGGGGCTCTTCTGTGCGCTCTTCGGCAGTCAGTCCTGGTCTGCAGCAACACTTAGAAGGGAACCTGGAGTGGTCTGAGAAGTCTGCTGGCCAGGGACATCTCCCCGTTTGCAGGTCATGAGAAGGTCAAACAATTCCCTAAGAAAAAACAAAGGTAATGTTGGTACTGTCTGTACACTGAAGTGTGTGAGGTGCCTCATATCTACAGCAATGATCAAGGAGCCTTAGTCTTTAGTACTACTACTCCATTACTATCCCTATGAATCACCACACAGGTGGGAAAACGAAGGCAGAGAAAAGTGTATTGCTTTCAGGTAGATCTTGCCTTGCAGTTCTGCTGTGCAGTGCCCTGGGGAGGTGTGGGGCTGTGAGCAGCCTGTCCCTGGCAGCAGGCTCTGGGCAGCAGCAGGACCCTGCCCTGCCATGCCGGGGGAGCTCCTTCCACCCGCAGCTTCTCCCCGCAGCCCCTGGGCAGCTCCCTGGCCAGGCTGAGTGCTGAGCCTGGCAGGCAGCAGAGGCCCTGCCCTGGCACACAGCCCCTGGGGCACAGCAGGGACCCTGCTCTGCACCACAGCCCTGGGCACCCCTGCCTGCACCCCCGGCTGCACAGCCTGCAGCCAGCCCCAAGAGAAGGGAGCCCTCGGGCCCTGCACGCTGACCCTGCAGCACACAAGCCCTGCATGCCCTTCAACTCCAACACTGACTGTACTCCTGACAGCTCCCATTGGCTGAGGGCTGTGCCAGCTCCAGGAGAGCCTGGCAGGGCATGCCGAAGCATTGCCCTGCACCCAGAGACCTACCGTGGGGAGGTGGCTCTGATGATTTCTCTCCCTGCCAGCTCTTCTCTGCCTTTCCCCCCAGGCTGCCCTGAACCTCTCTCCCACATTCTCTCTCCTTCCCCTATGGCCAGTGTAGGCAGTGTCCCCAGCTCTGCTGTGCCTGGCAGAGGAACTGTTCATGGGCAGACCTGTCTCTCTGCAGTGCTGCCTGCTTGCCAGGAGATCCCTCCCTCCATCCCCTGAGCCGTTCCAGCTCAGCAGCACAGGCCCAGCCAAAACCTTTTTAATGACCCCCCCCCCGGTAGGTTGGGGCAGAGCCCAGGAGCCTCAGGCACTCAGAGGATATGGAAGACCTTTCTCAAGTAGACAACGCAGATGCAAACTCCAAAGCCTCTCACAGTGTTAACAGTCCAACTGAGGGACATTAGTGACAAAGCCTCCCCATGGACTTGTTAGAGCAGGAAAGTGCAGGCAGTGATAACAAGAAGAACAAGGCCCAGTAAAGGTGGCCCTGATGCTGAGGAAACCTTGATGGCGTTTCCATGAAGTCCAACAGTTGGGCGCTGACCCCAGCCTCTGGGAAGGAGATCCTGTCCCTCCAGTGGGTTTAGGGCTCTTCCTGGGTCAGCCCAGTATGGGGACTGTTTCAAGCATGTGTCAGAGACCTGGGAAAGTATCCGCCTGTTAGTTTGACTCCAGTGCCAGGGAAGCTCATGGAGCAGATTCTCTTGAGAGTCATCACGCAGCACTTGCAGGGCAAGCAGGCGATCAGTGCCCGTCAAACTGGGTTTATGAAAGGAAGGTCCTGCTTGACAAACCTGATCTCCTTCTATGACAAAGTGACGCGCTTGGTGGATGAGGGGAAGGCTGTGGATGTGGTCTACCTCGACTTCAGTAAGGCTTTTGACACCGTCTCCCACAGCATTCTCAAGAACTGGCTGTTCTTGGCTTGGACTGGCGTACGCTTCGTTGGGTTAAAAACTGGCTGGATAGCCGAGTCCAAAGAGTTGTGGTGAATGAGTAAAATCCAGTTGGAGGCCGGTCAACTAGTGGCGCTCCCCAGGCTCAGTATGGGGGCCAGTCCTCTTTAATATCTTTATCGATGATCTGGATGAGGGGATCGAGTGCACCCTCAGTAAGTTTGCAGATGACACCAAGTTAGGTGTGTGTGTCGATCTGCTCGAGGATAGGAAGGCTCTGCAGGAGGATCTGGATAGGCTGCACCGATGGGCTGAGGTCAACTGTATGAAGTTCAACAAGGCCAAGTACCGGGTCTTGCGCTTGGGGCACAACATCCCCAAGCAGCACTCCAGGCTGGGAGATGAGTGGGTTAGAAAGCTGCCTGGCAGAGAAGGACCTGGGAGTCGGGAAGAGAAGGACTGAATATGAGCCAGCAGTGCGCTCAGGTGGCCACAAAGGCCAAGAAGGCCATCCTGGCTTGTGTAAGAACAGTGTGGCCAGCAGGACTAGGGAAGGGATTGTCCCTCTGTGTGTCAGGGTGGACCATTCAGGAGCTTGAAAAGATGATAGAATAAGGAGCAACAGTTTGAATCTTAAAGAAGGTATATTTCGATTAGATATGAGGAAGAAATTCTTTTCTTATCAGGGTGGTGAGTCCTACAAAGAGGTTGCCCAGAGAAACTGTGGATGCCCCATCCCAGAAAGTGTTCAAGGTCAGGTTGGATGGGGCTTTGACCAAGCTGGTCTGGTGGAAGGTGTCCCTGCCCATGGCAGGAGGGATGGAATTAGATGACCTTGAAGGTCCCTTCCAACCCAGTCCATTCTATCAGTCAATGCTCAAACATCAACCACGGCCCTGCAGCCCTCCTCTCAGCAGGGCCATATCCCAAAGGAATCCTCTGGGCAGGTGCCTCAACAGGCCCAAGTCTGATCACCTCAAGTCCCCTCCTTTGCCTTGTTCCCCTCCCGCAACATTCTCAACTCTATCTTCTCACCTCTTTCAAATCCCTGAGCACTGCATGTTGTATTCTAAGGATGAGGTCCTGCAGGTCACCTCACCCCACTGGCTCCTCAGTCATCTGTGTCAGCCAGATGTCATCAAGGAGCTCCCAAAACCTCCTGGGGGGTTTCTGTAAGGGTATGCAGAAGCAGAGGGTCTGCTCCTTCCAGGTTATCTGGTGAAGAACCTTTTCCAGTGCACCAAGAGATGCTTATAAGGGAGGCCGTGATGGGAGCCAGACCTGGTCATTTGAGACAAGTAGAGACAAGGAAAAGACAAACCATGTGGATTCTGCTTTATAGAAGAGTAGAGAAAGCAGCTAGAAATAAAGGATTTCTTTACAAGAGAACTTTCCAAGCTAGAGAAAGAGGAAAGCCATGTATGTGTGTAAGTTTAAACTCTGAGAAAAGGAAAAACCTGCTAAATACGGACAAAAAAAAAAAAAAAAAAGAAAAAAAAAAGAAAAGAAATAAAAACGTCAACACTTTAGACTAAAACTCCAAGAATTATTTGGTATTCATTACTGGTGAGCTTTATGGAAGTTGCCCAAAATACTTTTTTTTTTTTTTTTTGGGGGGGGGTGAATCTGACAAATTCTTTTAAATGTAAGTATCACTGACAAATATGCGAGTCCAAAGAAAGACATACTGCGTGGAGTCCCAGTGAGCAGGAGGTTAGCGGTGGCTGTGAC
Organism: Aythya fuligula; assembly: GCF_009819795.1. Taxonomy (NCBI): domain Eukaryota; kingdom Metazoa; phylum Chordata; class Aves; order Anseriformes; family Anatidae; genus Aythya; species Aythya fuligula. The sequence continues at coordinate 37,365 of NW_022474004.1, read as the reverse complement.
CCAGGTGTCAGAGTAGGCAGGGGGACAGCGGTGGCTGTGCCACCCAGGTGTCACAGTGGGCAGGGGGCAGTGGTGGATGTGTAACCCAGGTGTCACAGTGGGGCTGTGACACGGCAGCCAGGCTGGGAGAAAGGGCCAGGGGTGTGGGCAGGCCCAGTCGGGATGGAAGCCCCTGGCAGCAGGCAGCAGAGGGCAGAGCAGGGCAGGACAGGGAGGTGAGTGCGCGATGGAGCAGGGGCTGAAACGCAGTGTGAGCCTGAGTGGTCCAGGAAACTCAGAGGATGTGCTGGTGTGTGCAGAGGAGATGCTTGTGTGCTCCCCTGAGATGCCAGGGTGCCTCAGAGATGCTTTCTTGCTCCATGGAGGTTCTTGGCTACCCCAAGAACAATCTGGGTGCTCCCCAGGCTTCTTGGCTGCTCTGTACGGATGCTCCCTTGGTGCACAGGGAGATGCTTGGTTTCTCCAAGAAGACACCTGGTGATGCAGGAAGTTTATGGATGTCCCAGGAAGGTGGATTGGTGATCCTGAAGTTCCTTGGTGGCTGCAGAGAAATGCTTGAGTACTATTTGGAGACACCTGGGTACCCAGGAGATGTGCTTGTGTACCCAAGGAGGGCACTTGTTTGATCCAGGGTAAAGCTTTTGGATTTTGGGTAGTCCAGGGAAATGGTTGGGTGCTTTTTGTGTGATGCTTGGCTTCATGGAGATGCTGGAGTGCTGTGAGGAGATGCTTGGTTCCTCCAAGTTGGTGTTTGTGTCCCCTGGGGAGATGCCTGCGTGCCCACAGGGACATACTTGAATGACCATGGCAGGTGCTTGTGCACCCCATGGAAGCTCTTGGGTGCCAAGCGAGGTGCTTCCCATCTCCAGTGAGATGGTTGTGTGCCCCAGGTGGTGTTCTGGAGGCCTGGGAGATGCTTGGGTTCTCCACTTAGATGTAGGAGTGCGGCGGGGAGATTCTTTGGTGCTCAGTGAGGTGCTTGAATGTTCCAGGGAGGTGCTTCTGTGCTGCAGGGAAATGCTTGGGTGACAGGGGCAGAAAATTTTCTTATTCTTATTATCTGTGTGCTCCAGGGAGGCTTTTGCTTGTGCCCCAGGAATATACTTGTATGCCCTGAGAAGAAGAAGCTTGTGTTCCCTGGGAGTATCTAGGGTTTCTTGGAAGATGCTCAATTCCACTTGGTCACTTGGATTGCCCAGGAGATGCCTGAGTACTGCAGAGGGTAGTTTGTGCACCTCCGGGGACGTGCTGGAGTGCACCAAGTTTTGAATTGTGTTTAATGCCTTAGGGAGGTGCTTGTCTGTCCCTGTGAGATGCTTGGGTGCTCCAGAGAGGTGCTTGTGAACCACAGGAAGGTTCTGGTTGTCCCCAGAGAGGTGCTTGTGTGCCCCGGGAGGTGCTTGTGTGCTATGGGAAAATGCTTACATACCCTGAGAAACTCCTTGGGTCTTCCAGGAAGGTGCTTTCATTATCCAGGGAGATGCTTGTGTACCCAGGGAGATGATTGTTTGACCCAGGGTGATGTATGCTTTCTCCAGAGAGGTGCCTCATTGCTAGAGGGACATTCCTGGCTGCTTGATAGATATTCTTGGGTGACCTATGCAGATGATTGGGCACCCGTAAGTTTATTCTACTACTCCCCAGGTAGGTGTTTCGTTCTTCCGAGATGGTGCTTGGGTTCTGTGTACAGGTGCCTGGGTTCTTCAAAGTAATGCTCCTATGCCTTTGTGCAATGTCTTAGCTCATCAGCAGGTGATGGGTTCACACTGGAAATTCTTCAGTGCAAAAAAGAGCACAATACCAGTCACCAGAAAGAAAATTATCCCAGCCCAAACCTGGACATCCCACGAGGGCAGGTGCCAGTTTGTGGCCCTGAGGGGACCACCCCTAGCTATGGCACAGGCTGGGGGATTTCTGGTTGGAAGCAGCCCCATGGGAAGGTCTTGGTGGGCAGGGAGTTGGGCAGGAGGCAGCCAAGTGCCCTGGCAGCAAGGACAGCCAGCAGCGTCCTGGGCTGTGTGAGCCAGGAATGGCCATGGAATGCAGGGAAGGGATGATCCAGAAGACGGCATCGAGATTTCAGGTCCCCAGGACAGGAGGGATGTCAGCAAGCTGCAGCGGGGTTAGCACTGGGCCCCAGGATGCTCTGCAGCACTCTGCCTGTGAGGAGAGGCTGAGGGTGCTGGGCTTGTCCAGCCTGGAGAAGGGCAGGATGAGGGGGACCTCCCCAGGCTGTATCTCTGAGGGGGTTGTGGAGGGTGCAGAGCCAGGATCTTCAGCTGGGTTCATGGTGGGAGGACAAAAGACAACAGCTGTTAAAGTGAAAGAGGAGAGCTTCAGGCTGGAGAGAAGGCAAAAGGCCTTTTCACCATGAGCTCAGCTGGGTATCACCCAGAGGCTGTGTGGTCCCCGTTTTTGCTGGTTTTGCAAAATGCAACAGAATCAGGCCTTGAACAGCCTGTTCTGATCCTGTGCTTGTGACAACTTGGGCTGGAGGCCTCCTGAGCTCCCTGCCAACATGCCTTATGCTCCTTTGACCTCAGGCCCAATTTCTGGTGACGACAGAGGAGATGCTGTGGGGCCTGAATCCTCCTGTGCTGTAGGGGACCATCTAAAGCCAGGCAGGTGAACTCCTTCTCTTCTCCCTTGGCTTTAAGTGAAGCCTGGCAAGCACTGCCTCAACCATCTCTGTATGACACCTCAAGGTCCTGTCTTCTCCTGGATGTACTCTGAGGTGTGAGAAGAGATCTGGGCTTTTCTGGGGTGTTAATTCTCTCCCTCTGCATTCTGCTCCTCTCCAAGACGGTGTCATTTCTCACCTTCTTTCCTACCTGAAGGGAAATGCATACTCTGTCCTGGCCATAAAGGACAGCTGAGCACCTTTTCTACTTCCCTCGCATGTCCAAATCTCCTGCACTCTTTGCCAGGAAAGCTGAACATTGCATGGATGTTCATAGCCATACTTCCCTCCATCTGTGCAGAGAGGTCAACATCTTAGTGTGATCTACTTTTTTGCAAACACTGTGAATTGTCATGGACCTTGCTGGGCAGATAGGGTTTTGGGGGGGCCACATAGCTTTGTACAGGACACAAAATAATCTTATTTAAGAGTGTTGGCCTAACAATACTATAAATGTTTAGAAAATGTCAATAAAAATTAAAACAAAACAAAAAAGAAAGAAAGGCAAAGTTCTAAAGCATTGGTACTTGCGTATTTCAGCTTTTACAATTTTTGCTGATTTTGTTTTCTTTCACTCTAATACTTAATAATGAGCAGTGTTGATGCTTTGAGACACTGCCCAGCCTCTACCTGCAGCTCCTGAGGGCCTCCAGTCTCCCACAGGTGCTTTTGACAGCTCTCAGCCCCAGGCAAACACCTGCAGTACACTGAGGCCTCTGAACGTGGCACTGGATGTTTGCAGACAGACCAAGTTCTGCCTGGAAAGGCAAACAAATTTGTCCAACATAGGAAAATAAATAAAATAAAAATAAATAAAAAAAAAATCACATGTTCATCACTTGAAACACTTGAGCTCTGTTTAAGAAAAGGCAGTATTTTCTCACTACGCCAGATGGGAAATTACACAGAAGTTCATGAATCATATGAGAAATATCAATCTTCCCCTCTCCTTGCACTACCACTACTGTCTCCTGTGTCTGTTCTGATGTGAGTCCTGTCACCCCCGCCTTGCATGTGTTCCCATCTCTCCTGATTAAATGACCATGTTTAATTTTTTATTATTATTTGTACTTTTTTGAAGACTCCCTCCCCATTGCTTTCCATGGGAAGCCTGTCCCTCTCCATTACTCTCAGTGCCTGTGTGCAGGCAGTTCTGTGGGGAAAAGGGCTGGGAGCTGGTGCAAAGGAGCTGTAACATGCAGCTGCAGCCCTGATGGGAGAAGTCTGATGGGAGGAGAAGTGCTGCAAGTTCCAGGTGGCTCCTGAGAGAAATGGTGGGGCTGGGGAGGTGAGGAGCAAGGTTGCCCACAGAGTGCCTGGCCTCAAGGGACTGCTTTTCCAAGCTGACCAGGCCTCCTTAGGAGACCCTCTGGATCAATAGCAATGGGAGAGGTCAGGGAATTGAAATAAATCAATAAAGAATGCAACTTGAAGGGAAAACTCACTTATTATCAACTGCTCATTAAAATCTGCCTCATTCACTACCCCCTGGAAATCTCCCCAATTAGATGTACAAGCCCTGAAGCCCTGAAGGGAAGCCTGAAGGGAAGTGCTGGGCAGCAAGAGGGCACAGGAGGGCTCTCTGCATTGTACTGAGCCCCAGGGTGTATTTGGTGCTGAGTCCATGGACCTCTGATGCTGAGATTACACAAGCTGCTCAAGAAGGGAAGGCCAGAAGAAACGCTGAAGTTTCTGGGAGTGTTAATTTGTCCCACTGGGGGACATTACCACCACTACTTCCCCGTGGACTTGTTAGTGAAGAAGATGGGAGGCAGTGATAAAGGCAGGCAAAGGCAGAGTAAAGGTGGCCCTGATGCTGAGGAAATCTTGATGTGTTTTATTAAAGAAACACAAAGGCCTGACACCCAGCCTCTGCGAAGAGAGCTTCTGTCCCTCACACTGCTCTTTAAAGGGTAGTGGATATGGGGTGCGTGATGGCAACTAAAGGACAACAGTACAACACCACTGGACAGGGCTGCAAGGAGGCCACATGGTTCCAGTGCCAGGAGCACAATGTGTCGTCTCATAGGCCCCAGCGGCAGAGACAACAGCCATAGATAAGGAGACAAAGACCTCTGCTCTGTCAGGGCCTTCCAGCCCTGTCAGTGCCCTTGGACATCTCCCCACAGGTTGTTCTATGCCAGAACCATTTTCCTGAAGCCTGGAGACTTTCAACCTGCTTCCCACCATAGCATCTCCCTACCTGTACTTGTGCTCACTGCCTCTCACTTGAAACCAAGCCATGGGCTGATCCAGACTCCCTCTGAGTCACCACAGCACTGCCCTTGGAGTGGCATTTCTTTCTCTTCATCACCATGCTGGACCTCCAAACAGAAGACTGTGGCGGTTTTCCTTTCTCATGTTCTTTCCCCCTACCCAAAATGGGCCATCATCTCTGAAAGCAGATTTCCAGCTCTCAGGAGCTCCTACAAGAGTGCCCTGAGCCTGCGCTTCACCAGGCCTAGGAAGCACAGGTCTCTTAGCCTCCAGACACATGACCCCTAGCCCTGCCTTGGCACACCTGCTCTGAACCCTCTCCATTCCTCCTTGTTTCTTCAGAAAAGCAGTCCCACACTGAGAATCCCTCTTCCAGTTAGGGCCACACCAATGTTTTGATTGTGTATAACCCCTATAACTTGAACAGTTCTGTATGCACACTAGGCAGGGTGATCCTCAGTGTGTGTCCAGCACAGCAGTAAAAGAATGAATGCTTTCTAAAACTCCAGATTGGGTCTTGGAGAGTTACTTTGACTGGCTTTTTCAGTATCACCCTCGCCTGCTGCCAGCTGCTGCCCACTTAGGCTCCTGGCACAAACATGGCCCCTGCATCAACACCACCACTCGTGCCACCTTTGCTGCCTTGCCCCTGACCTCTCCCTCAACTCCTCGTCTCTGCTGGGCCCCACGTTCCACACCCAAATGCATCCCTTTGGTGTCACCACCCTCTCCTCTGCCCAGTGGGATGGCAGAGCCAGGGCAGGACATGGTAGAGTTAGGCCCTGTAGCGCCCATTCAGAACGCTTGTGGCAAAGTGGGAGCTGAGACTGGGCTCTGTGCTATGGAGGAGGCCCCATGCAGAAAAGATGAGGTTAAACAGCAACTTTGCAGCCGGGGTCTCTATCATGGTTTGTCATGGAAGGTTTCTGGCCACGAAGCGGCAAGGGATGGGTCAGCCACAACTTCTCTGGGCACACTGTTCTAGTGACCACCACCCTCAAAGGAAAGAATTTCTTCCTTATAACTAATTTAAAAGTACCCTCCTTTAGTTTTAAAACATTACCCCCTTGAGGTACTGGAAGTACCTTTAGGTCCCCTTTGGGTACTGGAAGTCTGCTATAGGGTCTCTCCAGGCTGAAAATCACAGAATCACAGAATCACAGAATTTCTAGGTTGGAAGAGACCTCAAGATCATCGAGTCCAACCTCTGACCTAACGCTAACAGTCCCCACTAAACCATATCCCTAAGCTCTACATCTAAACGTCTTTTAAAGACTTCCAGGGATGGTGACTCCACCACCTCCTGGGCAGCCTGTTCCAATGCCTCACAACCCTTTCAGGTAAAGAAGTTCTTCCTAAGATCCAGCCTAAAACTCCCCTGGCACAACTTAAGCCCATTCCCCCTCGTCCTGTCCCCAGGCACGTGGGAGAACAGGCCAACCCCCACCTCGCTACAGCCTCCTTTAAGGTATCTGTAGAGAGCAATAAGGTCGCCCCTGAGCCTCCTTTTCTCCAGGCTGAACAAGCCCAGCTCCCTCAGCCGCTCCTTGTAGGACTTGTTCTCCAGGCCCCTCACCAGCTTCGTCGCCCTTCTCTGCACCCGCTCAAGCACCTCGATGTCCTTCTTGTAGCGAGGAGCCCAAAACTGAACACAGTACTCGAGGTGCGGCGTCACCAGAGCCGAGTCCAGGGGGACGATCACCTCCTTAGCCCTGCTGGCCACACTGTTTCTTATGCAAGCCAGGATGCTGTCGGCCTTTTTGGCCACCTGAGCAACTGCTGGCTCATATTCAGCCGACTATCCACCATCACTCCTAGGTCCTTCTCTGCCAGGCAGCTCTCCAACCACTCATCTCCCAGCCTGTAGCTCTGCTTGGGGTTATTGTGCCCCAGGTGCAGGACCCGGCACTTGGCCTTGTTAAACTTCATGCAGTTGACCTCAGCCCATCGGTGCAGCCTATCCAGATCCTCCTGCAGAGCTTTCCTACCCTTGAGCAGATTGACACACGCAACCTAACTTGGTGTCATCTGCAAACTTACTGAGGGTGCACTCAATGCCCTCATCCAGATCATCGATGAAGATATTAAAGAGGACCGGCCCCAGCACCGAGCCATGGGGAACACCACTAGTGACCGGCCTCCAACTGGACTTGACTCCATTTACCACGACTCTTTGGCTCGGCTATCCAGCCAGTTTCTAACCCAACGAAGCGTGCGCCAGTCCAAGCCAAAGAGCAGCCAGTTCTTGAGGAGAATGCTGTGGGAAACGGTGTCAAAAGCCTTGCTGAAGTCAAGGTAGACCACATCCACAGCCTTTCCCTCATCCACCCAAAGAAGATCCAGCTTTCTCAGCCTGTGTTCATTGAAAAGGTGCCATGGCCTTTCTATCATCCTTTTGGCGTCTTCTAGAATTGTTCTAATACTTCTATGTCCTTTTTGAGCTTGGGGGCCCCAGAGCTGAATGCAGAACTCCAGGTGGGGTCTCATAAGAGCAGAGTTCGGGGGGAGAATCACCTCCCTCAACCTGCTAGACAAACTTCCTTCAATGCAGAATACTGGCTTTCTGGGCTGCAAACTCAAATTGCCAGCACAGGTTGAGTTTCTCATCCACCAACACCCTGGGTCCTTCTCCATTAATTAACTACTCATTAATGATCTCCACTGAGACACTGAGCTGCTGATCGCAGCTCTCCGAGTGTGACCATCGAACCAAATCTTTACTAGCCAAGTGGTCCATCCATCACATCCATGTCTCTCCAAGTGAGAGATAAGGATGTGATGTGGGACACTGTCAAATGCTTTGCACAAGACAAGGTATATGAGGTGAGTTGCTCTTCCACTGTCCAGCAGTAACGCCATCATAGAAGGCCACCAGATTTGTCAGGCAAAATCTGCCCTAAGTGAATCTATCACCAACAGCCACCAGCTGGCTGTCACCAGCGATCCAGAAAGGCAGGGTTGCAACACATAGCAGTGAACCTGTACAAGGGTGGTGACAGAAATCTCATGGGAAAACTGGGAGTCATTTCAGGAGTCCTGCAAAAAGAAATCACAGAATCATAGAATTGATTGGGTTGGAAGAGACCTTCAAGATTATGTCGTTCCATTGCCCCTGCCATATGCAGGTGTGGGATGTGTAATCTTATAGAAAACGTAGACTTAATTAGAAATGATAATTGCTAATAGACTTAATTAGCAAGGATAAATTGTGGGAAATGTAGAAAAAGTAGGTTTAATTAGAAATGTGGATGACTCTTGAGTATCCAGGAAGGGAGTTCTGGAAGACAAGAGAAATGTGGAGGATGAGAGTCACCATGGAACCTAAGGCATACATAAATAACAAGAGAAGATAAGTGCAAAGACTGTTACAAATCCCAGGAAAGAGGAAAGTAACAAAGCGTTGACCAAAACCTTGCACGGGAAAGGAGTTTGCGATAAGGTGCCTAGTAGCCTGAGAATACAAGGATCAAAGGACTGTAAAGGGGGACCAGAGGGCTTTTTGGAAGGAAACCTCTGGAAGGAAAGTGTATAAAAGGAGCATAGCCAAACTGCAATGACGACTCTTACTTGATCCCAACAAGAGTCCATGCATTTAGTCGCCACAGGCAGGGATGCCACCCACTGTAACAGGTTGCTCAGGGCCTCATCTAGCCTGGTGTTGAACACCTCCAGGGATGGGGCATCCACAGCCTCTCTGGGCAACCTGTTCCAGAGCCTCACCACCCTCTGAATGAAGAATCTCCTCCGAACATCTAACCTAAATCTCCATTCCACTAGCTTAAGGTCATTCCCCCTTATCCTATCACTATCTGTCCATGCTATTAGTCTCTTGCCATCTTTCATATGAACTCTTTATACGTACTGAAAAGCTGTAATTAGGTCTTCCCCAAGCCTTCTCCTCATCTGGCTGAACATCCCCAGCTCTCTCATCCTTTCTTCATAAGAGAGGTGCTCCAGCCCTCTCAACATCCTCGTGGCACACCCCTGGACCCTCTCTAACAGGTCCACATCCTTCTTGTGATAGGGGCCCCACACCCGGATGCAGCACTCCATGTGGGCCTCATAAGGGCAGCATATAGGGGACAATCACAGAATCACAGATCACAGAATTTCTAGGTTGGAAGAGACTTCTAGATCATTGAGTCTAACCTCTGACCTAACACTAACTAGTCCTCCACTAAACCATATCACTAAGCTCTACATCTAAACGTCTTTTAAAGACCCCCAGGGATGGTGACTCCACCACTTCCCTGGGCAGTCCATTCCAATGCCTAACAACCACCACCTCCCTCGACCCAGAGGCCATTCCTCTGCTGATGCATTGTAGGACATACTTGGCCTTCCGAGCTGCAGGTGCACACTGCTGGCTCGTATTGAGCGTTACGTCCACCAGAACCTCCAGGTTCTTCTCCAAACGGCCTGCTCTCAGTGAGTTCTTCACTCAGTCTGTCCTCAAGAGGGGTTTGCCGTGACCTAGGTGCAGCAACTTGCACTTGGACTTCTTGAAAAATCATTAGGTTCTTGCGGGGGACACTTTACAAGCTTGTTCAGGTCCCTTTCTTCTGTCATATCAACTGCACCGCTCAGCTTAGTGTCACCTGCAGACCTGCTGAGGGTGCACTTGATCCCGGAGTCTTTCATTTATAAGGATATTAAGGGTTGGTCCAAAGGTTTGGTCCAAAATGGACTCCTGAGGGATGCCACTAGGCCTCCACCCTGGTCATACAGCCAGTGACAGCAACTCTCAGGCTGAGGCCATGCAGCTACTTTACAGATCAGGATGTTATGTGGAACCACGTCAAAGACCTTATGGAAGTCCAGATAGATGATGTATGTTAATCTACCCTTGATGGTGAATTGCCTCAATTGACTCAGATTTACCCTTTCCCTACGTAGTGGTAAAGGAGATCCCTCCTAGGCCCTGTCTGGGTCTCCTGCCTAATGATGGGACAAACAATGGTGGTTCCCATGCCTAGGTCAGCTTCTGAGAGAAGAAATGTCAGTGCTGGACAGAAATGTCCCTGCTGAATGGGCAGAGACAATGTCAGTGATGACTTCTGTCTCTTTCCCAGGCGGTTTCTGGGAAGCTGCAGGAATGTCTGAAGGGAATTCAGGGTAGAGAGGGGAGGGTGGTGAAAGTGATGCCTTGCGCTGGGATTGTGCTGAGTGGGGCCAGGCTCCTGGGAGGGAGGGAGCAAGCCGGCAGCACTGCAGAGGGAGAGAAACAGAGGGAAGTAGAAGGCAGCCTGGAGTAGGTGCACAAAGGAGATCAGAGAGAGGCAGAAACCTTCAGAGACCATGACAAAGTAAGTCTCTGTGTGTAGGGCAATAGAGCTGTGTTTCCTGGAGGGATCTCCTCAATGGAGCACATGCCACAGTGTGTGGAACCTGCAGGAAGGACTGTCACAGCTTCGTTGGTGCAGAGGAGGAGGATGTGCTCCAGGACAGGGCTTGTGTGCTTCAGGGTGTCGTGGTTCTGCTCGAGTGGGCAGCCGAGCTCCACCACAGCCGCTCTCTCACTCCCCCTCCTCAAAGAGGAAGGGGGAGAAAATATGTGAAAAGGGCTCAAGGATTGAGATAAGGACAAGAAAATCACGCAATAATTATTGTAACGGGCAAAACAGACTCAGCATAAGAAGATAATAAGATTTATTGCTCATTACTAACAAGCTAGAGAAGTGAGAAACAAAGGAAAGAAACCAAAAGCACTTTCCCCCCCCCGTCCACCTCCTCCCCCCGAGCGGCGCAGGGGAACGGGGGAATGGGGGTTATGGTCAGTCTACAGCACTTCTTCTCTACTGCTCCTTCTCGGTCACTCTCGTCCCCTGTGCTGTGGGGTCCCACCCACGGGATACAGTCCTTGATGAACTGATCCGGCGTGGGCTTCCCACAGGCAGCAGCTCTTCCAGAACTGCTCCAGATATGGGTCCGTACCACGGGGTCCATCCCTCAGGAGAAAACTGCTCCAACCTGGCTCCCGTATGGGCAGCAGCTCCTGCGTGGTCTCCTCTCCACGAGCTACAGGTCCGGCCTGGAATCTGCTCCGGCAGGGGTCTTCCACAGGTGGCAGCCTCTGTCAGTGCAGGTCCACCTGCTCCACCGTGGTCTCCTCCACGGGCTGCAGCGAGGAACCCTGCTCCACCGTGGTACTCCATGGGCTGCAGGGGGACATCCTGCTTCACCATGGTCCTCACCACAGGCTGCAGGGGACTTCTGCTCCGGTGCCTGGAGCACCTCTCCCCCTCCTTCTACACTGACCTTGGTGCCATTCCTCACTCCCGTCACTCTCCCAGCTGCTGTGTGGCGCAGTGTTTTTTTCCCTGTCTTAAATATGCTCTCAACAGGGGTGCAAAACAACATCGCTTATTGGCTCAGCTCTGGAAAACAATGGGGCCGTTCCCAAACATGGGGCAGCTTCTAGATCTTTCTCACAGAAACCACCCCTATGGCCCCCTGCTACCAAAACCTTGCCACGTAAGCCCACTACACAGGGTCAGCGTGCAGGGCCCGAGGGCTCCCTTCTCTTGGGGCTGGCTGCAGGCTGTGCAGCCAGGGGTGCAGGCAGGGGTGCCCAGGGCTGTGGTGCAGAGCAGGGTCCCTGCTGTGCCCCAGGGGCTGTGTGCCAGGGCAGGGCCTCTGCTGCCTGCCAGGCTCAGCACTTAGCCTGGCCAGGGAGCTGCCCAGGGGCTGCAGGGAGAAGCTGCGGGTGGAAGGAGCTCCCCCGGCATGGCAGGGCAGGGTCCTGCTGCTGCCTAGAGTCTGCCGCCTGGGGAAGGCTGCTCACAGCCCCACACCTCCCAGGGCACTGCACAGGGGACTTTTCTATAGGAAGGTCAAGGCACAGGCTGCCTTGAAGGGAAGGCCCTTGAGGAGTCTCTGCCTTCATTTTCCAGCTGCGATGAAGAGTTTTGTGTGGTAATGGCGTGGGGAGACATGTCTAGGAGACTGAGGCTCATAGAGCATTAAACTGACACAGAGGTTGTTGAGGAGCCTCTGAAAATCCCTTCACTCATCTCTGCTTAAGAATGGCACCAACATCAGCTTTGTGCTGTCCTCAGGGCATTTCAAAGCTGCTCATTAGGACCTACAAACAGAACAATGTCCCCAGACCTTTCCCTATCCTAGGAGGTGTCTTCAGGGCACAGCTGAGCACACGGCGTGTAGGATGGGCTGTGTGAGCATGGACAGGGAGAAGAGGTCGGGGCAGAGAAACAGCTCCCAGCAGGGGCAGCTGCAGGCAGCAGAGACAGGAGAAGGGGATGAGAGGAAAGTGCTGAGAGCGAAGGCTGGGAGGGGGAAATTGGCACCTCCCTGCCAGCCCCTGCAGTGCGGGCGCCTTCCCTGGAACATCCCTCAGTCTCCCCTCCCTCACAGCAGAGCCCTCCACCCCAAATCCCCTCCAGCAGGAGAAACCTTTGAGTGCCCAGCTGTGTCTGCCTGTCCTGCCCGTTACCTGGCCAATGTCCCCTCTGGTTCTTGTTTTCCCTGTCCTTGCCACTGGTCTCCCTGTGGAGGGGTCGGGTGAGGATTCACCTGCGGCTCAACAGCCAGTGCTCCAGGTCCTGTCATGCAGATATGCCCTGGAGGAACAACATCCATGTCCCCTCCTAAACTTTGGGGCTCTGGGCACTGCAGTGTGTGGGGCTGACAGGGAGATGACCCTTCCCTCACAGTACCCATTGTCTAGGGCATTTGAGCTGCTTCCTGGGGTTCCTGCTGGCTTGCAGCCTTCCCTCCAGGAGGACAGAGCTCTCCCATAGTATCTCTATGCCATCTAAAGTTCCGTGGAGAAGACACCTTGGTGCTAAAGATGTATATGGCTCTATGTGGGCATTTTCTGTGAGCCCTCTGTGTCCTTGCCTAGGAAAGCAGAGCTGAGTTTGTCCTCAGGTCAAACGAGACAGGGTGAGGAGTTTGTCGATCTGCATTTTGAAACTGGATTCCTCTGCTCTCAGCAGTGCAGGTTCACCTCAGGGGAACACCTGAGAGCAATCGTCCTCCTGCTCAAAGTAGTGCCAGCACAGGGCAGCTACGACCAGGAGTGATGGACAATGTGGCTGTCCTCTCTCTGCTCTGAGGGACAGTCCCTTGGCCTCTCAGCACCTTTCTTTTGGAGTTTAGCAGAACTACCAAGGATTTCTGCCATTTAAAAACTCCTCTGTTGTGGTGGGGCAAAGAGCACGAAAGAAAATATATAAAATTCCTATAGCCCTGCTCTGTAATTGGGTGAATTGGGATGGACAATGCTAAAGAGCTTGTCGGTATCATGAGTGGATTTTGTCTGGGATCACCCCACGTTCATATTTGCTTGTTGATGTAGGGCAGGACGGACTCCTTCCATTCCCACAGCAGTCCCATATTCCCAGTGTCCCCTTCAGCCAGCATTGACCAAAGCTTACAAAAGGGATCTGCCAAAACCCTTCCATAAAGAGGGCAAGGATTTTGGGGGGCTAGATACAAGATGGAGTAGGTTTCTTTTTTTCCCAGAGAAATCTATTGGAAGTACTCATTGCCTTTTTGTCCTTGAACAGGTCCCTGTGCCCAATGGCACCAAATGTCCAATGACAGCAGCTCCATCACCGAGTTCCTGCTGCTGGCATTCACAGACACACGGGAGCTGCAGCTCCTGCACTTTGCACTCTTCCTGGGTATCTACCTGGCTGCCCTCCTGGGCAACGGCCTCATCATCACAGCCGTAGCCTGCGACCACCGCCTCCACACCCCCATGTACTTCTTCCTCCTCAACCTCGCCCTCCTCGACCTGGGTGACATCTCCGCTACCCTCCCCAAAGCTATGGCCAATTTCCTCTGGGACACCAGGGCCATTTCCTATGCAGGATGTGCTGCTCAGGTCTTTCTCTTTTTCTTCTTCATTGGAGCTGAGTTTTATCTCTTCACCGTCATGTCCTATGACCGCTATGTTGCCACTGCCAGCCCCTGCGCTACGGGACCCTCCTAGGCAGCAGAGCTTGTGCCACCATGGCAGCAGCTGCCTGGGGCAGTGGCTTTCTCAACGCTGTACTGCACACTGCCAATACATTTTCACTGCCTCTCTGCCAGGGCAATGCCCTGGACCAGTTCTTCTGTGAACTTGCTCAGATCCTCAAGCTCCCCTGCTCATATGCCTACCTAAGGGAAGTAGGTCTTCTTGTTCTCACTGGCTGTTTATCTTCTGGATGTTTTGTTTTCATTGCTCTGTCCTATGTGCAGATCTTCAGGGTCGTGCTGAAGATCCCCTTGCTGCAGGGACGGCACAAAGCCTCTTCCACGTGCCTCCCTCACTTGACTGTTATCTCCCTGTTTCTCTGCACAATCATGTTTGCCCACCTGAAGCCCCCCTCCATCTCCTCCCCATTCCTGGACCTGGTGGTGGCAGTTCTATACGCGGTGGTGCCTCCAGCATTGAACCCCCTCATCTACAGCATGAGGAACCAGGAGCTTAAAGAGGCTCTCAGGAAATTGATGATGACGTGTTTCAAAAACGACAATCTGCTCAACCTCTTCTGCATATGACTTGTAACCTGGTTTATTACAGGACTACCAGTCTTCTGTTGCTTTTGTGGTTCTTTTGTTGTTGTATTCCCTCTGTTTCATTTTGCTTAGGTTAGGATTGTTTGTGTGTTTGTTTGAATTTAAATGTTCTTTCAGTGCTGCTAATGTTGCCCAAAAAAATGTCATTACCATCCCACTCCCATTTCAGTACGTACCTTTCTAGAGTAGCCCAGAGGTTACACTGCAGGAGGAATCTTTGTGAATATAAACAAAATAAAGAACCTTATATAGACTTGCTTGTCTGACATGCTTTTTATGAGACCATTTGTGTGTCTGCAGGGCAGTGCCTGTATGTAGAGTCCAAAGAGGCTCCTCACTCTGCCAGGCTGGGCACCTCTGAGCACCCCATGGCCACAGTTGGGGGATGTGGTCAGTGGCAGGGCCCCCACTAGCTGGCTCTGACACCCAGCCTGACCAGCACGGCCCTGCAAAGTGCCCCGGGCACCACAGCCCCCTGGCTCTGCAGAGCAGCACCACCAGCTGGGGCTGTGGGAAGCATGGCCAGGGGCTGCAGCAGTGGCCGGCGAGGCCAGCACAGACGGTCTCACCTGGGAGAGGCTCCCTGGGAGATGGGGTGGCTTAGGAGAAGAGCAGGGCCTGTCCATGTACAGGGGAGACACGGGACCTGAAATCCCTTGCTGCTGCTGCTACCTGCAGGCACATGGTATGCACAGGAACACGAGTGAGCACAAAAGCAAGCCATCAGCTATCCCTAGGGGTGCCATGAAAGCCAGTGGCGCAAAGAGTGTCCCGAGTTCCCTTCATTCTGAGAGAAACAGCCACGGGGCATCTGCCTGAATAGCACAGAATAGGCACCTTCAGACACTGTCTAGTTCAAAGTGCAAGAGCTGAATGCAGCTCTGGGGTTTGCTTCATTGAATCTCTGAGGCCCCTGTGTACCCTGTCCTGCCCTGTCTCTGCTGTCCTGCAGGGCAGGGGCCAGGGTGGTGACACCAAAGGGATGCCTTTGGCTGTGGAACATGGGGCCCGGCAGAGACGAGGACTTGAGGAAGAGGGCAGAGCAAGGCAGCAAAGACAGCACGAGCGGTGGTTTTGGTGCACGGCCATGTTTGTGCCAGGAGCCTGAGTGAGCAGCAGCTGGCAGGAGGCAAGGGGAGGCCAGGAAGCACCTCCCCAGGCTGCTCCTGCCAGCAGAGACAAGGCCGCGGCCGAGGGGAGGGGAGGGGGCTGGAAGGGTGGTGGTGAAGTCCCTGCCTCTGTGCAGCCTGGTTGCCCTGCAGGAGATGTACTGGCCGGCAGGCCTTGTGAGGCCACCCAGCACATCACAGAGCACCCCAAGGCAGCAGGGATGGCACTGGAGAGGCAGGTGGTAGAGCCCAGCCAGGGGCTGGCTGGGAGTCCCCTCTGCTGCAGCCGACAGACGGAGCGTGGCAGGAGGTGGACAGGCAGGGATTGTGGCTGCCACACTCATGGTTGCCTTGCCACAGGCTGCTGCAGAGCTCAGGGCATGGCCACCATTACGCCGCCCCTTGCAAGGCTGGGACAAAGGCTACTCAGCCTCCCTAGCAGTCCCAGGTCTAGGGTCAGCCATGGCACCAGGAAATGGAGGTCTGTGAGATGCCGGCATCCCTGCTGCCAGGTCCAACAGAGCCCTAGCACAGGGCGCCTGTGCCCCTCTGGGCCAGCCCCTCTGCCCAGGCCAGAGCAAGAGGTACTCAGTACTTGAGGCGTGGCCTCACCAGAGCAGAGTACAGGGGGACAATCCTTCACCTGGTCCTTCTGGTTACACTACTGCTGAAAATAGCCATAATGCCATTGACCTTCTTGGCCACCTGGGCACACTGCCGGCTCATGTTCAGGTAACTGTTGACCAACACTCCTAGATCCCTTCCCTCTGCACAGACTGTAGTGCTGCATGGGGTTGTAGCCGAATTGCAGGACCAGCACTTAGCCATGTTGAACCTCAACCCCTTGTTCCTCTGCCCATCAATCTGACCTGTCCAGGTTGTTCTGCAGGACCTTCCTCTGTTGGATCAACATTGTCCCCTGGCTTGGTGTCATCTGCAAACTTACCAAGGGTGCACTCAATTCCCTTGTCCAAATCATCAATAAAGATATTAAAGAAGATGCTCCCCAACACCAACCTCTGAGGAACACCACTGGTGACTGGTCACCAGCTGGATTTCACTCTGTTCACCACTGCTCTCTGGGCCTGGCCATCCAGCCAGGTTTTAACCCAGAAAAGCGTGTACCTGTCCAAGCCATGGGCCTCCAGCTTCTCCAGGAGAATCCTGTGGGAGACCATGTCAAAGGCCTTGCTGAAGTCTAGGTAGACTAAGTCAATAGCCATCCCCTCATCCACCAGGAGGATCACCCAGTCATAGAAGGAGATGAGGTTGGTCAGGCAGGACTTGACTTTCATGAACCCATGCTGACTGGGCCTGATTCCCATGTTGTTCTGCATATGCTATGATTGCATTCAAGATGACCTGTTCCATCACCTTTAATGGCACCGAGGCTGTAACTCCACAGTTCCTCCTTACACTTCTTATAGATGGGCATCACAATAGCAAGTCTTCAGTCATCCAGGATCTCTCTGGATGACCATGACCACTGATAGATGATGGAAAGTGACCCAGCAATCACATCCGCCAACTCTTTCAGCACCCTAAGTTGCATCCCATCAGGGCCCATAGATTTATAGGTGTCTAGCTTGCCTAAATAACCTCTAACCCAATACTCTTTGAAAGTCTTCCTCCCTCCAGGTTTTCTCTCTTGTTTCCAGGCTTGGTAGTGCATGGGGGTTAGCCTTAGCAGTGAAGACTGAGGCAAAGAAGACATTCAGTAATTCCGCCTTCTCTGTATCCACCGCCACCAAGGCACCTCCCTCATTTAGCAGCAGTACATCCACATTTTTCTGTCTTCCTATTGCTGCTGATGTATTTGAAAAAGCCCTTCTTGTTGTCCTTGATGTCTCTTGCCAAATTTAATTCTAACCATCTTCGTCACCCTCCTCTGGGCACTCTCCAACAGTTCTACATCCTTTTTGTACTGTGGTGCTCAGAACTGCACACAGTACTAAAGGTGAGGCCACACCAGTGCAGGGTAGAGTGGGGCAAGCACTTCCCTCGACTGAGTAGCGATGCCATGCTTGATGCATCCCAGGTACAGTTGGCCCTCCTGGCTGCCTGGGCACACTGCTGGCTCATATTCAACTTGCTGTCAACCACAACCCCCAGATCCCTCTCTGTGGGGCTGCTCTCCAGCATCTCGTCACCCAGTCTGTACGTATAGCCAGGGTTGTCCTGCCCCAGGTGCAGGACCTGGCACTTGCCTTTGTTAAACTTCATGTGGTTGGTGATTGCTCAGCTCTCCAATCTGTCCAGATCTCTCTGCAAGGCCTTTCCACCCTCAACAGAGTCCACAACTCCTCCAAGTTTGGTGTCGTCAGCAAATTTGCTCAAAACACCTTCTAGTACCATATACAACATCCATCATTGATAAAGACTATGAAGAGGATAGGCCCTAACATGGGAGCTTGGGGGACCCACTGGTGACCGTCTGCCATTAATGCCATTTATCACAACTCTTTGAGCCCTGCCATCAGCCAGTTGCTACACCTCAATATGATGTTTTTGTTTAGTTGTATGCTGGACATTTGTCCAGTAGGATCCTATGGGAAACCATGTCAAAAGCCTTGCTGAAGTCCAAAAGATCACATCAGCTGTTTTTCCCTTGATCGACTAGATGGGTGATCTTATCATAAAAGGAAATCAATTTGTTAAGCAGGACCTACCCCTCGTGAACCCATGTTGGCTGGGACCAATGACAGCATTGCCCTCCAGGTGCACTTCAATAACATCAAGGATAATCTCCATAAGTTTCACAGAATCACAGAATTTCTAGGTTGGAAGAGACCTCAAGATCATCGAGTCCAACCTCTGACCTAACACTAACAGTCCCCACTAAACCATATTCCCGGATGGACCCGGCACTTGGCCTTGTTGAACTTCATACAGTTGACCTCAGCCCATCGGTGCAGCCTATCCAGATCCTCCTGCAGAGCCTTCCTACCCTCGAGCAGATCGACACACGCACCTAGCTTGCTGTCATCTGCAAATTTACTGAGGGTGCACTCAATGCCCTCATCCAGATCATCGATGAAGATATTAAAGAGGACTGGCCCCAGCACCAAGCCCTGGGGAACGCCACTAGTGACCGGCCTCCAACTGGACTTGACTCCATTCACCACGACTCTTTGGGCCCGGCTATCCAGCCAGTTTCTAACCCAACGAAGCGTGCGCCAGTCCAAGCCAAGAGCAGCCAGTTTCTTGAGGAGAATGCTGTGGGAAACGGTGTCAAAAGCCTTGCTGAAGTCAAGGTAGACCACATCCACAGCCTTTCCCTCATCCACCCAGCGCGTCACTCTGTCATAAAAGGAGATCAGGTTTGTCAAGCAGGACTTTCCTTTCATAAACCCATGTTGACTGGGCCTGATCGCCTGCTTGCCCTGCAAGTGCTGCGTGATGACTCTCAAGAGAATCTGCTCCATGAGATTCCCTGGCACTGAGGTCAAACTGACAGGCCTGTAGTTTCCCGGGTCTGCCCTCCGGCCCTTCTTGTAGATGGGCATCACATTTGCTAGCTGCCAGTCAACTGGGACCTCCCCCGATAGCTGGGACTGTTGATAAATAATGGTAAGTGGCTTGGCCAGCTCCTCTGCCAGTTTTCTCAGTACCCTTGGGTGGATCCCATCCGGCCACATTGACTTGTGCACATCCAAGTGCCGTACCAGGTCACTAACCAGTTCTTCGTGGATAGTGAGGGCCACATCCTGCTCCCCATCCCCTTCCACCAGCTCAGGGTACTGAGTATCCAGAGAACAACCGGTATTGCCGCTAAAGACTGAGGCAAAGAAGGCATTGAGCACCTCCGCCTTTTCCTCATCTCTTGTAACTAAGTTTCCCCTCGCATCCAGGAAAGGATGGAGATTCTCCTTAGTCCTCCTTTTTGTGTTGATGTATTTAAAAAAACATTTTTTGTTGTCTTTAACGGCAGTAGCCAGATTGAGCTCCAGATGAGCTTTGGCCTTTCTAATTTTGTCCCTGCACAGCCTCTCAATATCCTTATAGTCCTCCCTAGTGGCCTGTCCACTTTTCCAAAGATTATAAACCCTCTTTTTTCTCCTAAGCTCAAGCCACAATTCTCTGTTGAGCCAGGCTGGTCTTCTTCCCCGCCAGCTCGTCTTTGGGCACGTGGGGACAGACCGTTCCTGTGCCATTAAGATTTCCTTCTTGAAGAGCGCCCAGCCTTCCTGGACTCCTCTGCCCTTCAGAACCACCTCCCAAGGGACTCTACCGACCAGTGTCCTCAGCAGCACAAAGTCAGCCCTCCGGAAGTCCAATACAGCAGTTTTACTGGTCCCCTTCCTGGCCTCGCCAAGAATAGAGAACTCCACCATTTCATGGTCACTCTGCCCAAGACCGCTCCCGACAATCACATCCTCCACCAGTCCTTCTCTGTTTGTGAAGAGAAGGTCTAGCGGGGTGCCACCCCTGGTAGGCTCACTAACCAGCTGTGTCAGGAAGCTATCTTCCATGCCCTCCAGAAACCTCCTAGACTGCTTTCTCTGGGCTGTTTACCAGTTTACCAGGCACTGACGTGAGAATGACAGGCCTGTAGTTGCTAGGGTCTTTTTTTTTTTGGCCTTTTTGAAAATTGGTACAAAAAGGGCAAGAAAGTATCAGGGACAGTTGAGCATAAGATGACCTGCACACCCGAGTTCCTGATCCCAAACCCTTGAAGTCCCTTTGATTGCTCGCAGATTATGCATTGCCATTTCTTCTCCTTCCAGATGTAGGACGAGCAATCTGTAATAGTCTGAGGGTTGAACCAAGCTGGGAAGTCTCATAGAATCATAGTATCATAGAATATCCCGAGTTGGAAGGGACCCATAAAGATCATCAAGTCCAACTCCTGGCACTGCACAAGTCTACCCAAAAGTTTAGACCATGTAACTTCTTCTCCATAATTTTACCAGGCACTGACATGAGACTGACAGGCCTGTAATTGCTACGGTCTTCTTTCTTACCCTTCGTGAAAATTGGGACAACATTTGCCAGCTTCCAGTCTACTGGGACCTCTCCAGATTCCCAAGATCATTAAAAAATAATTGAGAGAGGTCCCGTGATGACATCAGCCAGCTCTTTAAGCACCCTGAGATGGATCCCATCTGGACCCATGGACTTGTATGGATCCAGGTGGAGCAACAAATCCTGCACACTTTCAGGGTTGGTTGGGAGTTTGTCATTCCCACCGTCTTGGTCCACCTGCTCAGGGCACCCAGGGTCCTGAAGCCCATCATCAGCATTGAAGACAGAGGTGAAGAAGGCATTAAACGTCTCTGCTTTGCCTATGTCATTGTCTGTGAGGAGACCTTCCCCGTCAAGCAGCAGACCTATGTTTTCTTTGGTTCTCATTTTTCTATTAAAATATCTAAAAAACCCTTATCTCTCACAGACATGGCCAACGTCAACTCTAGTTGGGCTTTGGCCCCATGAATTTTCTCCCTACAAACACAAACAGTGTCCCTGTATTCCTTCCTCGTCACCTGACCCTCCTTCCAGCAGCCGTACACTTTCTTTTTCTGTCTAAGCTCCAGTAGAAGATCCCTGGTCAGCCAGGCCAGCTTTCTGCCCTGCCTACCTGCCTTCTGATATTTTGGAATCACCTGATCTTGTGCTTTTAGGAGGCAGTGCTTAAAGACTGACCAGCACTGATGGACACCTATACCTTCAAAAGCACCTTCCCAGGGGACCTTGCTGACTAGTTCCCTGAGCAGCCTCAAGTCTGCTTTCCCCATATCCAGGGCTGAAGTTTTGGTGGCAGTTTCCCTTCTCTCACCATAAATTCTAAACTCAACTACTTCATGGTCACTATGACCGAGACAGCCGCCAATTGCCACGTCTCCCACAAGACCCTCTCTGTTTTCCAGCAACAGATCAAGGAGGGCACCTTTCCTAGTTGGTTCCCTTAGCACCTGAACCAAGAAGTTATCATCTAGGTGCTTTATGAACCTCCTGGACTTACTCGTGTCAGCCGTGTGGTGATCCCAGTTGACGTCTCGCAAGTTGAAGTCCCCCATAAGGACAAGGGGAGTTGATCTCGAGGCATCTCTTAGTTCTGCAAAGAATAATTCATTGGTGTTGTCATCTCCTAATGATGTCTCCTTGTCATCTCCTTGTGATGTCCTTAACCCGGGCCCCAGGAAGGCAGCAGACTTCCCTTAGAGGAGGGTACCTTCTACATATTGGACCCTCTGTTTCGTTGATTGTTGAATCACCCACAACTAAAACTCTCCTTTTCTTCCTCCTGTCTGTGGTCACTATAGAGGGGGTTGGCCTTTCCAACCCTAGCAATATATCTGGTGGAGGGGGATTGTAGCCTTCTCCATCCATCGATTGCCTTTTAGCCTCCAGGGCCTTATATCTGTTGTTCAGGTCTACCTGATAGGGTGATATGGGTGAAGGAGGATTTTACCAGCCACCTCGAGCCTGGACTTGTTTCCTTTCATTCATATCCTTCTGCCTTGTGTCTGCTGAGGGATGGATACTTCATTCCCTTTGAGTTGGGAAATTCCTGGTGCCTGTTCTTGTTCCACAGAGGCCAGAGTTAGGCATCAACAGTCTATCTCCCTCTCTGAATCCTAGATGTTCATAAGTTTTATAACCTCTTTTCATAGCTCAGCTACCATGCAGAGCAGGTCTTCCACCTGCTCATATCTTACGCAATTGCTGTCTCTGCAGCTGTCCAACGGTGGTGTAAAGCTTTGGCACTCCCTGCAGCCTGACACCTGGACAGCTGTGTACTTTTTTGGAAGTTCAGTTTGGGTCCCCACCTCCTTTCTGGAAAGTGTGGAGGTGGCCTTCTGCTGTTTGCCCTGAGCGGTCTGTCACAGGAACTCACTGCAGCACCCTGCCTGCATGAACTGCCACACAGACTGCCACAACATGCCCTGACTGGTACCTAATGTCTTGTTTGCCTACTCTGTGCACAGCATTTCTGGTTGCTCATGCTCCCTAGGGTCTCCCAATTGGCTCCTGAAGGGCTGTCTTCAAACTACAGAGGGGGGCAGTACTGAAGGGAAACCCCTGCACACCGCAGTTCCCCTGCTCCTATGCAGAAGGTGTCTGCCCTGGAGCCAATCACCTTGGTGAGTGAGAGTCATTATAATTGGGTGAAATGGGTTTAAATACACAGGCACAATGAATAGTGAGGTTTAATGGTAAACAACAATTCTAATAAACTGGGAAAAAAATACCGCAAGACAAGAATAGAAACCAGGCTTGGCCTATCATGAGTAACATTATGAGCAATTTTCAGAAAAATGCAGTAAGCTTATGGCTTATGAAATACACCCAGTCATCAGTTTCCACATTACATCCTTGAGGTCCTGGTTCCTCATGCTGTAGATGAGGGGGTTCACTGCTGGAGGCACCACCGAGTACAGAACTGCCAGCGCCAGGTCCAGGGAAGGAGAAGAGATGGAGGGGGGCTTTAGGTGAGCAAACATGACTGTGCTGACAAACAGTGAGACAATGATCAGGTGAGGGAGGCACGTGGAAAAGGCTTTGTGCCGTCCTTGCAGTGAGGGGAGCCTCAGCACAACTCTGAAGATCTGCACATAGGACAGAGCAATGAAAATAAAACACCCCAACATTAGAAAAGCAGTAAGCACAATCATCCCAGCTTCCCTTATGTAGGAGTCTGAGCAGGAGAGCTTGAGGATCTGGGGGATTTCACAGAAGAGGTCCCGGGCATTGCTTTGGTCAAGAGGTATTGAAAATGTATTGGCAGTGTGCAGCACAGCGTTGAGAAAGCCACTGCCCCAGGCAGCTGCTGCCATGGTGGCACAGGCTCTGCTGCCCAGGAGGGTCCCGTAGTGCAGGGGCTGGCAGATGGCAACGTAGCGATCATAGGCCATGATGGCGAGAAGAGAAAACTCTGCTAGAAGGAAAAAGAGTAGCAGAAAGAGCTGTGCCACACATCCTGCATAGGAAATGGTCCTCATGTTCCAGAGGGCATTGGCCATGGCTTTGGGAACAGAGGTGGAGATGCCACCCAGGTCGAGGAGGGCGAGGTTGAGGAGGAAGAAGTACATGGGGGTGTGAAGGCGGTGGTCGCAGGCTACGGCTGTGATGATGAGGCCGTTGCCCAGGAGGGCAGCCAGGTAGATGCCCAGGAAGAGCCAGAACTGTAAGAGCTGCAGCTCCCGTGTGTCTGCAAATGCCAGCAGGAGGAACTCAGTGATGGAGCTGCTGTTACACATTTCCTACCTTTGGGCAAGGGAGCCTGACAAAAGGAAGAAATGACAGTGCAAAATTTAAGGACTTCTTTTGGACCACTACATATCTCAAGAAACACCCCACAAAGCAAAACACTGCCTCATTCATTTCAGGAGGATCTTTCTGCTGCTCCTTGTCTTATGTCTGGTTGTTGCTCTGAGGGTGCCACAACAAGCAGGGTGCTCTGCTGTGAGCTCTGCGGCAGTCAGCCCTGGTCTGCAGCAACACTTAGAAGGGAACCTGGAGTGATCTGAGAAGTCTGCTGGCCAGGGACATCTCCCTGTTTGCAGGTCATGAGGAGAAGGTCAAATAATTCCTCAAAAAACAACAAAGCTGATGTTGGTACTGTCTGTAGGCTAAGGTGTGTGAGGTGCCTCAGAGCAGCAGCAATGCTCCAGGAGCCTTAGTTTCTTATACAGATACTACAGCTCCATTACCATCCCTCTCACTCACAACACAGGTAGGAAAATGGAAGCAGAGATTGTAGAAGGTGCACTGCCTTCAGGTAGGTCTTGCCTTGCAGTTCTGCTGTGCAGTGCCCTGGGGAGGTGTGGGGCTGTGAGCAGCCTGTCCCTGGCAGCAGGCTCTGGGCAGCAGCAGGACCCTGCCCTGCCATGCTGGGGGAGCTCCTTCCACCCGCAGCTTCTCCCCGCAGCCCCTGGGCAGCTCCCTGGCCAGGCTGAGTGCTGAGCCTGGCAGGCAGCAGAGGCCCTGCCCTGGCACACAGCCCCTGGGGCACAGCAGGGACCCTGCTCTGCACCACAGCCCTGGGCACCCCTGCCTGCATCCCCGGCTGCACAGCCTGCAGCCAGCCCCAAGAGAAGGGAGCCCTCGGGCCCTGCACGCTGACCCTGCAGCACACAAGCCCTGCATGCCCTTCAACTCCAACACTGACTGTACTCCTGACAGCTCCCATCTGCTGAGGGCTGTGCCAGCTCCAGGAGAGCCTGGCAGGGCATGCCGAAGCATTGCCCTGTACCCAGAGACCTACCGTGGGGAGGTGGCTCTGATGATTTCTCTCCCTGCCAGCTCTCCTCTGCCTTCCCCCCCAGGCTGCCCTGAACCTCTCTCCCACTTCTCTCTCCTTCCCCCATGCCAGCTGCAGGCAGTGTCCCCAGCCCTGCTGCCCCTGGCAGAGGAGCTAAGTGGCTGAAGCAGCTTTTCAAGTAGTCCAAGTCTGATGCAAACTCCAAAGCCTCTCACAGCCTTAATGATTCCACTGAGGGACATTACTGACAAAGTCTCCCCATGGCCTTGTTAGAGCAGAAAAGTGCAGGCAGTGATTACAGGGAGACCAAGGCCAAGGAAACGTGGACCTGAGGCTGAGGAAACCTTGATGTGAGCCAGTCAGACCCTGACTCCAGCCCCTGGGAAGGGAGATCCTGTCCCTCCAGTGGGGTTTAGGGCTCTTCCTGGGTCAGTGCAGTATGGGGATGGGCAATGCCAAGCACAAGGCTACAGGAGGACATCTCCTAGGCTCCCCAAGGAGGATGAGGAGGCAATGAAACTGTGATGCTGTAAGGAGAAGGTGTCTCCTCATAGGCCTCCATGACAGAGACTAAAGCCAGAGCCCAGCATACAAAGCTGTTAGCTCTGTTGAAGGCTTTCAACCTTGCAAAATATCCCTGACCATAACCACCACAGGGTCTTCTATGGTATCCCATGCATGTGCAACTTTTTCCTTCCTTGCTGGCCTCTGACATCTACCTTGCTTCCCCACCTTGCTCTCACCTGAGCACCTCCCTGCCTTGACTGATGTCTCTGCATCTGCCCTGGGAATTCCATGAAATACAAAGCCAAGGGGTTATCCAGAATTTTTCTGGGGGACCTGTAGCACCACAGGTGCAAAAAAAAAATTTCTCCTCAGACCCAATCTCAGTGCCCCAAGCTGCACTTGATGCACTTGATATTTCTTATACTCTTTCCCACTAGAAAGAAAAGCTCCACGTGCTCTGAAACCAGTTTCAGTCTACTCCTCTACTGCCTCCATGCCACAGGGCCAAAGAAGCCCAGGTCTCTCAACCTCCCCACACAGATGGAGAACTTCGACCACTGAAGCCTGGCAGACCTCCCCTCCACTCTCTTGAGTTCCTCTGCACTCCTCCAAAACCTGGAGCCACACCCTGGGACAAACTGCTCCAGAGGTAGCCACAGCAGCACTGAGTCGAGGAGGATGATAACCCAAGTGGCCTGGGTGGTCCCCGCTGCCTCTAGTGCAGCCCCGTAAGGAGCCGGCCTTCCTCCCTGTCAGCATGTCCCACTGGCTCCTATGGTGTCCTCGTAGCACCCAGGCACTTCTCCTCAGGGTCCCCCCTCAGCTGCTCACGTCCAACCCTACCCTGATGGATGCAGGTATTCTGCCCCACGTGCAGCACTGGCCACAGCTCCTTGCCATGTTCAGGGGGTTTCTGTCAGCTAAAGGCTGGAGATTCCCAAGGCTCCCCTGCCCTGAAGCTCCCTTTTGTCAGCTGTTCATGGTCAGGTGCAGATGGCTCACCCTGATGGTGGTGACTCTCACAAGATAACAGTGTGAGGAGTGTTAGGACTCCAGAGGCACTAAGGGAGGTACTTCTTAAGTGGAATTTCCTACCCAGGCAATTACCATGAGAACCATCTCTGAAACACCCAATGACACTATGAAGCAAGCAAAGCCAGGACCAGAGGCAACATGTGTTGGGCTCTTTGTATGCTAGGGTATTTTCTGGGGAAATATATACCTCTACAGACACACATGCAATGTGGATTCTTCCAGCAGCTGGTCATGAACCCTGTGTAAAGCCAGGAGCAGGGCCCAAGATCCCCCCACGTTCCCTGAGCAGATAACTTCCAATGGAAATCTCCCACACTGAATCACTGAACCTCTGTCAGCATCAATGATAATGGAAGGCACCCAGATGCAGTGGTTTAACTGCTTCCTTCTTCTCTCTGGTTTTGGTTAGTAGCTCCTTCCTCATCCGTGACAGGCTCCTGCCACTTTTTCTTGACTTCATTTGTGTCTGGGTGGACAGCACTTGGGTTCAAAGAGAAGATCCTCAAGCATTAAGCTGCTCCTTGTACCACTCCTCTCTGCAAGGCCATATTCCATTGGATTCCTCCACGCAGGCCCACCAACAGGCCCAAGTTTGCTCACCTCAAGGCCTCTGCTTTGCCTTGGTCCCCTCTCTCAGTAGCCTCACCTCTGTCTTCTCATCCCTGCCTTTTACACTCCTGAGCACCTCATCTTGGTTTATAACATGAGGTCCTGCAGGGCTCCCCTGTCTCCCATTCCATCAAGATGTTTTCAAGAAGCTCCCAAATCCTCCTGGATATTTTGTGTAAAGGTATGCTGAAGCAGAGGACCTGCTCCTTCCATTTCATCTGGTCAAGGACCTTTTCCAATGCACCAAGAGATGATGTAGGGGGGGCAGTGATGGGTGCCAAACCTGGTCATTTGTGCCAAATGATAAAGAAAGAAACAGCATGTGGGGAAGTGAACACAACACAGGTCTACCACACAGCTTGCTTGACCTCTCTCTGGTCAGGATGTACTGATCCCGAGCTTAGAGGAAGTCTAAGTCCCCCAGTGATATGCTTAGGTGTTTCAAAAATGTTGCTTGTGTGTTCCAGGGAGGTGCTTGGATGTCGCGGGGAGATGTTTGGGTGCTGCAGGAAGGTGCCTGGGTACTCGATGGGGATGTGTCTGGGGGAAATACTTATTTCTCCAGGGAGATGCTTGTTGTGCAGAGGTGCTTGGTGCCTCAAGCGAGGTGCTTGTTTCCCTTGGGAAGATGATTGGGTGCCCTGTGGAAATGCCTGGTTACCCCCAAGGAGGTCCTTGGCTTCTCCTGGGAGATGCTTGTCTACCTTTTGCATAAGCTTGCATGATCCAAAGAGATGCCTGAGTGCCCCAGAGACATGTGTTGTGCCCAACTGAGGGGCTTAGGGAGTCCATGGAGGTTCGAGGGTGACCCAGGCAGATCCTTGGCCATCCCAGGAAGATGTGTGGCTTCTCCTGGGAGGTATTTGATGGCTGTAGGGAGGTGCTTGGGAGCTCCAAGGATGTTCATGCATGCCCTGTGGAGATGGTGGGGTGCCCATGAGTGTTTCTTTTGTGACCCCTGGAGGTGCTTGGTTGCTGCAGGCTCTAGCAATTCCTTGTGTGCCACAATCATCTCACGTAGGCAGGCAGGAATTTCCCAGGGAACTCAAGCATCTCCACATTGTCTGATTCTCTCATCCATGGAGGTGCTTGTTGACCCCACGGCCATTCTAACTTTCTCCAGTGTGGACCTTGGGTGTTCCAGGGAGATGCTTGGTGAGTCAGCAAGGAACTAAGTATCCCTGGGGAAATGTCTGAGTACATCAGGAGGAGCATGATTTTCCAGGGGACATGCTTAGGTGCCCAAAGAGGTGCTTGTGTTCACCCAGAGGTGCTTGAATGCTCCAGGGCAGGAGCCTGGTTCTTAACGACTGAGTGCTCCACAGAGAACCTTTTGTGTCCAGGGAGACAGTCAGGTGCTGCAATAAACTGCTTGGGTGCTCCAGGGTGGTGCCTTCTTTTCCCCAAAGGTGCTTGTGTGCCCTGGACTGATAGTGGAGTCCTCAAGTCCTCATTTGTTTCTCAGTATAGCTGCTTGCATTCTCTGGGGAAACGCTTGAGGTATTTGCGTGCTTGAAGGATGTTCCTTTGTGCCCTGGGGAGATGTTTCAGTGCTCTTGTTAGGGTCTTGACTTTTGTAAACAACTCTTCAGTTGTCTGGGAGAATTTGTCAGTGCATCTGGAGTGAGATGCTTGAGTGCTAAGAGGGAATTCATGAGTGCCCCACTAAAATGCTGGTGTCCCCTGGGGAGATGCCTGGGTGCCTCATGGTCGTACTTGAATGACCCTGGTAGGTGCTTGTGCACCCCACGGAAGCTCTTGGGTGCCAAGGGAGGTGCTTCCCATCTGCAGTGAGAGCTTTGTGTGCCCCAGGTGGTGTTTTGGAGCCCTGGGGAGATGGGAGATGCGTGGGTTCTCCACTGAGATGTAGGAGTGCAGTGGGGAGATTGTTGAGTGCTCCAGTGAGGTGCTTGGGTGTTCCAGGGAGGTGCTTCTGTGCCGCAGGGAGATGCTTGGGTGACAGGGGCAGAACATTTTATTATGAGGGAAGAAAGGTATGTGCTCCAGGGAGGCTTTTCCTGTGCCCCAGGGTTATGCTTATATGCCCTGGGAAGAAGCAGCTTGGGTCCCCTGAGAATATCTTTGGGCTTCTTAGGAAGATGCTCTATTCCTCTGGGGTCACATGAACGCCCCATGAGATGTTTGAGTACTGCAGAGGGTGGTTTGTGCACCTCCAGGGAGGTGCTGGAGTGCACAAAATGTGCTTTTCAGTGCCTTAGGGAGGTGCTTGTCTGTCCCTGTGAGATGCTTGGTTGCTCCAGAGGGGTGCTTGTGAACCATAGGAAGGTACTGGTGGTCCCCAGAGAGGTGCTTGTGTGCCATGGGAAAATGCTTACAGACCTTGAGGAACTCCTTGGTCCTCCAGGAAGGTGCTTGTTTTCTCCAGGGAGATGTTTTTGTACCCAGGGAGATGATTGTTTGACCCAGGGCAATGTACCTCCCCCGTTTCACCCCAAAACTTTCTTGGAGGAACAGAGCACCTCTCTGGGGAACAGTAGCATCACTCATGGGCACACAGCCATCTCCATGACGCACCCAAGAACATCCTTGTAGCACACAATTATCTCCTGGATGGAAGCCAGCACTTCCCTGGAGAAACCATTCACCTCCCTGGAACAGCCCAACATCTCCCTGGGGAGCCCAGGCACCTCTCTTGAAGACCAAGGATCTTCCTGGGCTACCCAAGCATTTTCCCAGGGCATGCTGGCATCTCCTCAGGGCATCCGAGCCCCTTCCTGGATCCCAAAGTCTTCTCCCAGAGGCACTCAAGAACATTCCCAGAGCACTCAAATTTCCATTGATTTGGTGCAACAAAGCACAATACGTGGGCACCCAGGCATGTCTCTGGAGCACCCAAGCATCTCCTTCATGCACCACAGCATCTCCCCAGGGTACACAAGCAACTCCAGGGGCATCCAAGCACCTGCCTAGGGACCCCCAGCAGCTCCCTGTTGTTCACAAGCTCCTTCCAGGGGTACACAAACATGTCCCCAGTAAACCAATGCTTCTCACCTAAGGAAACATACCTCTCCGCCAAGCACTCCAGCGCCAGTCTGGAGCAATCAGCCACCTCCTGGGAGCACCCAAGCATCTCAACAGGGCAAACAAGCACCAGCCCAGGGAACTCAACAGCACTCCAGCACGTCCCTGTAGGACACAAACTGCTCTCTGCATTACTCAAGCACCTCCTGGGGCACCCAAGGGGGAATAAGAGCATCTTCCTAGGGAGCCCAAGGACATTCCCAGGGCACACAAGCACCTCCCTCCCCAGGGCACATAAGAATATCCCTGCTGCACCCAAGGTTCTCCCCTGGTCCCTCAAGCATCTCCGTGCAGGTCCTAAGCATCTCGGTGGAACGTGTAAGCACCTTCCTGGGCACAACACCCATCTTCTTGGAGCAGACAAGCAATTCCCCTGGGAATCCAGCACCTTCCTGGAGCATCCAACTGTCTTGCTCGGGGCAACCAAACACCTCCCCTGACATCAAAATGTATCCCTGGAGAACCCATGCCTCTTCCCGGAGCAACCAAGCGTCTCCCCAAGATGCCCAAATATCTTCCCAGGACACCCAATAACCTTCATATCACACTTAGGAGGAAGGTCTACAACAACATTTCTTGGTTCCTGTTGTGCTGTGGGGCTGCTCAAAGACAGCCCCTGCTCAAGCAGCTGCTGAGCTCCAGCCCCTGCTTAGGCTGCAGCGGAACTCTGGCCCTGCTCAGCCTCGGACATTCCTCTGCTCCAGGGGGATGCCTGTGTTCCAAGGGGGTGCCTGGGTGCTGCATTCCTGACATTGCTTGTGTTCCCTGAGATCATACTTGTGTGCTGGGTGCTCCATGGACCATTCTCCAGTGAGATGCTGGTGTTCTCAAAACACGTGCTGGTGTGCGTGCTGGAGACACTTTTGTGCACCCCTGAGGTGCCTGGGTGCCTCAGGAGATGCTTTCTTGCTCCATGGAGGTTCTTGGCTATCCCAAGAACAATCTGGGTGCTCCCTGGGCTTCTTGGCTGCTCTGCCCTGATGCTCCCTGGGTGCGCAGGGAGATGCTTGGTTTCTCCAAGGAGACATCTGGGTGATGCAGGGAGCTTCTTGGACGTCCCAGGAAGATGGATTTGTGATCCTGAAAGTTTCCTGGTGTCTGCATAGAAATGCTTGAGTGCTATTTGGAGACACTTGTGTACCCTAGGAGATGTGCTTGCGTGCCCAAGGGAGATGCTTGTTTTATTCAGGGTTGTCGCGTTAAGGGGTGTAGCTGATTAAGCATTACGGGCCCGGTCGGATTCAGGGTACTGAACCAGTCGGACATTCACCAACAACACGTTAACCATCTGGGGTTCCAGTCAGACATTCACCGACAACACATTAACTGTCTGGGGGTCTGGTTGGATTCAGAACACTAAACTATCACGGATAACCACTCTTACCCTAGTTGCACTTAATGAGAGCTATCACAGTGCAATCAAATATGGTTTATTACAGCAACAGATAATCAGGTTCTTTATTGCTGGTGATAGTGACTGTCTGCAAAAGCAAGCTATCATGCATGAAATACACAGGTGTTACAGGTGTTACAGGTGTTACAGATGTGCAGCCTAGAAATAAACGCGTTAAAAGGAACAAAGACTCTAGAGAGATTTGTAAGCAAGTATTCAGATCTCACCCAAAGGCGTCCCAATGAGGGGGGAAGAGAGGCTCAGCCCGTCAACTGATCCCAGGAGTCAGGAGGTCCTAAGGATGTTGTATTTCCTTGGGATGGTATCTCCCCTGACGGTGGTATCTTCCCTGCCATCCCCTCTGTCTTGGTCCAATTAATATTATTTTCTATCTTTTAGGTGGAGCTTGAGTGGCTCTAGTCAAGCATATCTTAGTTATGATTGGTGAGAAGTTCTCCCGTCTCCGTTTAAAGTAATAGTCTCCAAGAAATTCAGGGCGCATGCTCAGTGAGGGGTGGTCGCACCTTGGAGGCAGGTAGCTTTTGGGATGGAGGTGTGTTTTGGTATTATAATGATATTATAATGAGCAAAAAGTACACTAGGGTACAGCATTTGTCAAAACATGACAGGTCCTTGGCTCAGGGTGGCAAAAAGTGCAGCTTTGTGCACAAGATAAATTGAGTCCCCACCTGGTCACAGAGCCTAGCCGTGGTGTCTCCACTCCACTCTATGCTCCGTGCTGTTCCTTAGTGCTAGCACGCCAAGTTTCCCCAGCGCGATAGCATCTCAGGTTGGGAGCCTAGGGAACGCTGAGGTAATGCAGTTATGCCCTACCCTGAAAGCCTCTTCAATGCTGTACCTTTTTCTTAAAAATGTGAATGTTAGTTTTATTTTCCTAGTTACTTCAGGCAATTACACCACAAGGGTAAAGCTTTGTTTCTCCAGGGAGGATTTTGGGTGCTCCAGGGAGATGTTTGGGTGCTTTTTGTGTGATGCTTGGCTCCAGGGAGATGCTGGTGGGCTTCGGGGAGATGCTTGGTTCCTGCAATTTGGTGATTGAGTCCCCTGGGGAGATGCCTGGGTGCCCACAGGGACATACTTGAATGACCCTGACAGGTGTTTTTGCAGCCCATGGAAGCTGTTGCATGCTAAGAGAGGTGCCTAAAATCTTAGTCAATGAGATACTTGTGTTCACCAGGTGACATTTTGGAGCCCTGGGGAGCGCTGGCTCTCCAGGAAGATGCTCAGTTCCCCTGGGGGACACTTGGATGCCCCAGGAGGCAGTTGGGTACTGCAGAGAGCAGTTTGTGTGCTTCAGACAGGTGCTGGAGTGCTCCAATTGTGCTGTTGAGTGCCTTAGAGAGCTGCTTGGTTGCCCCTGTGAGATGCTTGGGTGACCCTGGATGTAATTGTGATGCATAAGCAGATAATGGAGGTGCCAAGGGAAGTGCTCGTGTGCCCCAGGAGGTGCTTGTGTGCCATGGGAAAATGCTTATGGGCCCCAAGGAACACCTTGGGTCCTCCAGGAAGGTGCTTGGATTCCCCAGGGAGATGCTTGTGTACCCAGGGAGATGACTGTTTGACCCTGGGTGATGTATGGTTTCTCCGGAGAGGTGCTTCACTGCTCGAGGGTCATTCCTGGGTGCTTGAAACATACACTTGAGTGACCTATGCAGATGCCTGGGCACCCATGGGTTTATTCTAATGTTCCCAAGGGAGGTGTTCCGTTCTTCCAAGGAAATGGTTTGGTTCTCTATTCAGATGTCTGGGTTTTTCAGAATAATGCTTGTATGCCTTTGGGAGATATCTTAGTGCATCAGGAGGTGATGGGTTCACACTGGAAATTCTTCAGAGCTCCAGTGAGATGCTTGAGTGCTGTGCAGAGGTGCATGGATCCACCCGGAAGATGCTTGGGTTCCCTGGGGAGAAGATTGGTACCTCAGGGACATAGCTGTGTGTGTTCCAGGAAGACTTTTTAGAGCTCCAGATATATGCTTGGGTGCTCTAGGTAGATGCTTGTGTGTCTTGTTCACGTACTAGCGTTTTCAAGAAAAAAGTTTGTGTTTCCAGTGGACATTTTTGGATGTCCCAAGGAATTTGCTTTGTGTCCAAGAGGATGCTTGGTTCCTCAAGGAGGATGCTTATGTTCCTGTGGGAGGTGCTTGGTTTCCCCAGCAAGATGCTTGCTGCTAAGTGTGATGCTGGTCTACTGCAGTGAGATGCTTGTGTTCCCCATGAACATGCTTGTGCGTCCAAGGGAGGTGCTTGGGTACAGCAAGGAGATGCCTGGGTAATGCAAGAAGATCTCTGTGTTCCCGGAAATTGTCCTCAATGGGTACACAGCTGAGATGCCGGGGTGACTCAGGAAGACGCTTGGAGTCTCGAAGGATCTCCTTGGTTGCTCCAGGAAGATTCTAGGGTGCTCCAGGGAGGTTCCTGAGCAACCTATTGAAGAGCCTGATGTGCCCAGGGAAACTCTTGTCTCCTCCAAGGTTCTGCAGGGCTGATCCAGGCAGTACACCTTGGAGACATGCTTTGGATCTCCAAAGGAATGCTTGGGTTCTTTGGAATCATGCTTGGGAGATCCTTTGGTGGTTCAGAAAGGTGCTGGGTTTCCCAGAAGACATTTGAGGTGACAACACTAGGTGCAACAAGATCCATCCTGGAGAAGCAAAGCATTGCCCTAGTTCACACCAACATCTCCCTTAGGCACACAAGCACGTCCCGAGGGTACCCAGGATTCTCCATGCAGCAGACAGGCATCTCCGTGGAGCACCCAAGCATCTCCCCAGACTACCAACCTGTCTTACTAGGTGGACCCAAGCACCTCCCCAAAGCACATGATTTTTTTCCAAGGAGCATTCAGGCACCTCCCTGGAGAAGCCACATACCTTGCTAGGGAAAGCAAACATCTCCCCTGGGAATACAAGCATCATCCTGGAGCACCCTCCATGGCACCCAAGCATCTCCCCAGAGCGCACAAGCACCTCTTGAAATCACTGAGGTTTTCCCAAAGGCACACAAGCAGTGCACTTGAGTAGACAAGCATCTTCCCAAGACACCTAAGCTTTACCTTCTATCTGTCAGGCATCATGCAAGGGCATCACAGCACATTGCTGCTGCTCTGGAATGCTTGGTTGCCCTGCAAAGATGCTTGGGTGCTCCAGCGAGATGTCTGGGTTCCTCAACCTGAACCTTGGGTGCTCAGGGTGCTGTAGGGATCTCCTGCAAAGCATCTCCCCAGGAACACAGATATTTCCCTGAGGCACCCAACCATCACCCCTAAGAACCCAAGCATCTCCCTGGAGGACCCATGCATCTCCCCACAGCACTCAGGCATCCCACTGCAACGTTACTGAAGCATCTCCCCAGGGAACCCAAGCACATCCCAAGGTACTCTGACGTCCCTCCAGAGCTCCCAAGCAAGTTCTTGCAGCATCTCGATTGTTCAAAAAGCACCTCTCTGAAGTATGCCAGGACCTCTCTGGAGTCCCTCCCTGGACCACACAAGCATATCCTATGTATGACTCAAACATCTTGCTAGGGAATCCAAACACTGGCTTGGAGATATAAATCAAGTCCAAGCATCATTCTGGATCCCCGTCTTTTCTCCTTGAGCAAAATAAGGGGCACCACAGTATCACCTGGGGGCACCCAAGCATCTCCATGGGCACCAGGATCATCCTTGGAAGACCCAAGCGTCTCCACACAGCAGCCATGCACCTTCCTGCAGAAAGCACGTGTCTCCCTGGGGCACAGAAGTGTCACCTTGGAGCTCCAAAACGTCTCCCCACAGCGTTCAAGCATGTCTCTGGAACACCCACGCAGATTTCTGCATCCCACAGGCATCTTCCCCAGTTATCCAGGCATTTTCAGGGATCTCAGGCATCTCCCAGAGCACTCCAGCACCTCCACAGAGCACTGGGAGGTGCTTGCATGCCCTGGGAATACCCTGGTGTGCCCAGAGAGATTCTTGCCTACTTCAAGGCTCTGTGGGGCTGATCCAGGGAGGTGCTTCTGTGCCCCAAGGCCATGCTTGGTTTCTCCAAGGAGGACTTGCGCATTCCAGGGGGAAGCTTGGTGACTCAGCCTGACACTAAGCAGACCTGGAGAGATGTCTGTGTGCTTCAGGAGGTGCTTGGGTTCCAGGGGAGATGCTTTGGTGCTGCAGTGAGATGCTGGAGTGCTGTGGGGAGGACTGTTGGTCCTCCAGGTGGATGTTATGGTCCCCTGGGGAGATGCTTGGGTGCCTCATGGAGGTATTTGTATTCTAGAGAGGTGTTTGGGTTTCCTGCGGAGATCTTGGGTGCACCAAGATTCTGCTTATGTGCCCCAGGGACACATATTTTGATGCCCAAGGGAGGAGATTTGGAGCTTTAGGAAGGTGTAGGGGTGACCTGGATTGATGCCTGTTTGCCCCAGGGAGATTCTGGGATGTCCAGGAAGATGCTTGGGTGACCAGGGAGGTGCTTGGGTACCACGTGGACATTGATTAATATCTCCAGGGAGGTGCTTGGCTTCCCTGGGAAGAAGTGCCAGGTCCTGCACTTGGGACGGGGAAACCC
Organism: Aythya fuligula; assembly: GCF_009819795.1. NCBI lineage: Eukaryota > Metazoa > Chordata > Aves > Anseriformes > Anatidae > Aythya > Aythya fuligula. The sequence goes on along the minus strand of NW_022474004.1, from coordinate 1,472 downwards.
TGGCTGCACGTACAGACTGGGCGATGAGACGCTGGAGAGCAGCCTAGAAGAGAGGGATCTGGGGGTCGTGGTAGACAGCAAGTTGAATATGAGCCAGCAGTGTGCCCTGGCAGCCAGGAGGGCCAACCGTGTCCTGGGGTGCATCAAGCACGGCATCACTAGTAGGTCAAGGGAGGTGATTGTCCTGCTCTACTCTGCGCTGGTGCGGCCTCACCTCGAGTACTGTGTGCAGTTCTGGGCACCACAGTATAAAAAGGACATGAAACTGTTGGAGAGTGTCCAGAGGAGGGCTACAAAGATGGTGAAAGGCCTGGAGGGGAAGACGTACGAAGAACGGCTGAGGTCACTGGGCCTGTTCAGCCTGGAGAAGAGGAGGCTGAGGGGAGACCTCATCACAGTCTACAACTTCCTCGTAAAGGGGTGTCGAGAGGCAGGAGACCTTTTCTCCAATAACACCAGTAACAGGACCCACGGGAACGGGGTTAAGCTGAGGCAGGGGAAATTTAGGCTTGACATCAGGAGGGGGTTCTTCACAGAGAGGGTGGTTGCACACTGGAACACGCTCCCCAGGGAAGTGGTCACTGCACCGAGCCTGTCTGAATTTAAGAAGAGATTGGACTGTGCACTTAGTCACATGGTCTGAACTTTTGGGTGTCAAGAGTTGGACTTGATGATCCTTAAGGGTCCCTTCCAACTCAGGATATTCTATGATTCTATGATTCTATGTTTGGATAATTCAAAGGAGAGGCTTGGGTGTTCCAGGGAGGTGTTTGAGTGCCCTGAGGAAATGTTTGGGTGATCCCAGGGAGGTGCTTGTGTAGCCCAGGGAAATGCCCAAGGAGGTGTTAGTATGCCTGGGAGAGATGCCTGGGTGCTGCACAGAGATGTTTGCATGCTCCAGGAGACACCAGGGTGGCTTGGTGGACAGTAGGGTGCTCCAGGGAGGTTCTTGAATGCCCCGGGCAGGTTCCTGGGTGTCCTGGGGAGATGCATTGGTGCTCCACTGAGATGTCTCCTCCAGGAAGATGCTCTTTGGAGATTCTTGGCTACAGACGTTGATGTTGTTCAGCCCTAGGGAGGTGCTTGAGTGCTCCTGGGAGATACCTGGATGCTATAGAGGGTTCTCCGAGAAGATGCTTGTATTCCCAGAGGAGATTTTTTGCTTTCCCAAGGAGGTACTCGGCTTCTCCAGGGAGGTGCCTGAATGCTCCTTGGAAAATATCTTCCGCTTTTGATAGGTGTTTGGGTCCTCCTTGTAAGATAGGTTGGTGGTCTGGGGAGATTCTTGAGTTGTCTGGGGAGATTCTTGGGTGCTCCAGGGAGAAGCCTGCGTACCCTTGGGATGTGCTTGTTTGCCTAAGGGAGATGTTGGTGTGAACCAGGGCAATGCTTTGTTTGCCAGGCATCTCCTTGGTATAACCAAGCACCTCTCTTGGACACAAAAACATGCCCAGCAGGAACAAAATCATGCC
>NW_022474003.1:0-63589 GCF_009819795.1 Aythya fuligula | reverse complement strand
GGCCGGGGCTTGCTGGGCCGCCGTGCTGGCCTGCCTCAGCCTGGCCTGCTCCTACGTGGGCAGCCTCTACGTCTGGGGCAGCCCCCTGCCGCGGTACGGGGGCACCGGGGGGCACCGGGGGGAACCGGGGAGGGCTTGGGGGGCACCGGAGGGAGGCTGGGGGGGGTCAGGAGGCTCTGGGGGGAACCGGAGGGGGAACCGGGGGGGGCTGGGGGACTTCGGGGAGCTCTGGGTGAGAACGGGGGGAGGGCTGGGGGGCACTGGGAGGGCACCAGGAAGGGCTGGGGTCTTCGGGGGGGGCTCTGGGAGGGGCTGGGGGGCACTGGGGGCTCGGGGAGAGCTCGGGGGGGGGCACCCGGGGGGTCCTGGGGTTGGGGGGGGGGCTGTAAGGAGCCTTGGGGTGTTGAGAGGGGGGCTTTGGGGTGCTGGGGGGGTGTGGGGTGCTTGAGAGGGATTTTTTGGGGAGCTGGAGGGTGGGGGGGGCATTAAGGGTGTTTGGGGGTGGGTTTTTAGGATCTGGGGGGCTCCCCCGCTGACCCCCCCACCGCAGGGACCACCCGTCCGTCATCAAGCGCCGCTTCACCAGCGTCCTGGTGGTGTCGGGGCTCTCCCCGGCCTTCGTCTGGCTCTGGAAGGAGCTGACGGGCATCAAGGTGAGCCTGGGGAGGGTCCCTAATTTTTTTTTCTTGGGGGGGGCACCCTAATTTTTGCTGATTCTCCCCTTTTCCCCCCCCCTTTAGCCAGACACCCCGCTGCCGGCACTGCTGGGGCTGCGGCTGGAGGGGCTGGTGCCGGCCACGCTGCTGCCGCTGCTGCTCACCATGGTACATGGGGGGGTAGCGGGGGGGCACGACCCCCCCATGGTCCCCCCAGCCCCCTCTGACCCCCCCCCCACCCTCCCCAGGTCCTCTTTTTGGGACCCCTCATCCAGCTCTCCATGGACTGCCCCTGGCGCTGGCTCGACGGTGTTAGGGGGGCTTTGGGTAAGGGGAGGACACGGGGGGGGGGGGGCAGGAATGGTTTAGGGGGTCTGGGGGTGGGTTTTGGGGCAGAAGGGGTTTGGGGGATGTGGGTTTGAAGGCACGGGGGGGCAGGTTTGGGGGAGGAAGGTGGAGTGAGTTTTGGGGGTCACTGGGGTGGGTTTTGGTGACACAGGTTGGGTTTTGGGGGTGCAGCGGTAGGTTTGGGGGCAACAGGTGGGTTTTGGGGTCACGGGGCAGGTTTAGGGGTAGAAAATCGGGTTTTGGGGGCCAATGGGCAGCGTTTTGGGGGCACAGGGTGGGTTTTTGGGGCATAAGGGTGCAGGTTTGGGGGGAATTGGATGGGTTTTGGTGACATGGAGTGGGTTTTGAGGACACAGGGACGGGTTTTAGGGGCACAGAGGGGCAGGTTTAGGGGGGTCAGGGGTGTGATTTGGGGGGGGGGATGGGGACAGGGGTGGCTTTTGGGGGTGGCAGCGCCTCCCCTCCATGCCCGCAGACCCCCGGCTGTGGGCGCTGTGCCTGGGGGACGTGCGCTGGCTGCGGAACCAGGTGGTGGCCCCGCTCACCGAGGAGCTCGTCTTCCGCGCCTGCATGCTGCCCATGCTGGTGCCCTGCACCGGCCCCGGCCCCGCCGTCCTCGCCTGCCCCCTCTTCTTCGGCGTGGGTGAGTGCGGTGGGACCCCCCCCGGGGACCTCCCCCTCCCCAGATTCCCTCTGTGCCCCCCCTTAACCCCCTCCCTCGCTCCCCAGCCCATTTCCACCACGTCATCGAGCAGCTCCGCTTCCGCCAGGGCTCTGTCGGCAGCATCTTCATGTCGGCAGGTACGGCTGGGGGGGGGATCCTGGGGGGGACAATCTGTCCCTATGTCCCCCCCACACCGCCCCACACCCTCCCCTCTCCCCTGCAGCTTTCCAGTTCTCCTACACCGCCCTCTTCGGCGCCTACACGGCCTTCATCTTCCTCAGGACAGGTGAGGGGGCACAGGGCCGGGGCTGGGGGGGTGCAGGGCAGACTGGGGGGGGGTCTCTCTGCCCTGCTGACCCCCCCGTCTGTCTGTCTGTCCGTCCGTCCCGCAGGCCACCTGGCGGGCCCGGTGCTGTGCCATTCCTTCTGCAACTCCATGGGGTTCCCGGCTGTGGGGGCCGCCCTGGAGCACCCCCGGCGCCGGGCCCTGCTCCCCTGCTACCTGCTGGGGGTGCTGCTCTTCCTGCTGCTGCTGCACCCCCTCACCGAGCCCTCCTTCTTCGGGGGGGGGGCCCCCCCGGCCTGCACCCCCCATGCCTGCTCCTGACCCGGGTTTGGGGCGCTCGCCCCCCCCCCCCCAACCCCTCACCGTGTCCCTGACCCCCCCTTTTTATAGGTGCCGCCGCGGAGAGAGCTCTATTTTTGTGATTAAAGTGCTTTTAAGCGTCCCGGTGCGTTGCTGGGGGGGGGGGCACCGGGCTGGGGGGGGGGTCACCGGAGGAGGGGGGGGGGGGGGGGGGGGGGGTTGGAGCCGGGGCCGGGATTCGAACCTGCGGGTCTGTGGGCGGCTGACTCCGCGCATGCGCAGCCGTGGCGGGTGAAGGCAGCCGGGCGCCCGCACTGATGATGGCAGCCAATGGGAGGGCGGCGTGGGCGTGGCCTTAGGCCCCGCCCCCTAGGCACAACCCCACCGCCCGTTGCCAGCCGCGCTTTATTCCAGCCCACGTGACCTCCGTACACCCGCTCCGCCCCCTCGCCGCTCCGGCCCCGCCCACCCGCCGCTCCGGCCCCGCCCACCGGCGGCCCCGCGGGCCTTTCCCCGGGTCCTAGCGCCCGCCCGCTCGCCGGCCCGGTCCCGCTAGGGCGGGTTGCCGTGATCGCTGTCGGCGCGGCCCCGGTGCGCGGGCGGCCCGTGGCTGTGCGCCTTGCGGATGTGCCGGTAGAGGTCCCCGGACTGCGTGTAGCTGCGCAGGCAGTGGCGGCACTCGTAGGGGCGCTCCCGCGTGTGCACGGTGGCGTGGCGGCGCAGCGTGTAGGAGCACGAGAAGGTCTTCCCGCACGTCGGGCACGTCGGCGCCTCCTCGGCGAACAGCCCGAAGCCCCCGCGCCCCTCCAGCGGCGGCAGGAACAGCGGCTCCCGCAGCGCCGGCAGCCCGAAAGCCAGCGGCTCCCCCGCCGCCGCCGCCTCCCCGAAAGCCGCCCCCCGGGGACCCCGCGCCGGCCCCGGGAAGAGGCTGCCGGGGCGCCGGGCGCCCGCTTCGGGCTCCTCGTCGGAGATGACGATGGCCTCCGCCTTGACGGCGGCGGGCAGCAGCCCGGCGGGGGCGGCGGGAGCCCAGGACCCTGCGCAGAGCTCCCCGGGGGCCGGCAGCTCGCCCCCGGGGAAGGCGGGCCGCGGGGCGGCCTCCGTCGAGCTGCTGGGGCTGGGCAGCGAGAGGTCCGGGGGGGCGTTGCGGGGGGGCCACTCGCCCTCCACGCCGGGCTGGGTGGTGTCGGCCACGTCCACGCAGGCCGCGGGTGGCTCGGGGGCTGCCAGGGCCCGCTGCTCCTCCCCGGCTTGGCCCACCGGGCCCGGCGGCACCGACAGCAGCAGCGGAGGCGGCGGCGCCCCGGGGCTGGCCGGGCGCTGCGGGAGGGCGGCGGGCGGCAGCGCAACGGGGCTGCGGGGGGGGTCGTCCTCATCCTCCTCCTCCTCCTCCTCCTCCTCCCGCTTGGTGCTGTCGGCCTCGGCCGGGGCCCGCGCCTGCAGCTTCTTCTTGCAGAGCTTGACCACGTCGTTCATGTGCAGGTAGCTGGCGGCCGCCAGCACGTCCTCCAGCGGCGTGGCGGCCAGCGCCAGGCGCCCCTCGTACATGAACTCGAGCAGCAGCCCGAAGGCCGGCGGCGTCACGATCTCGCTGTTGAGCCGCACCAGCTCGCCCTTGTCCAGCCGCTCGGCGTAGCACATGTGGAAGAAGGCGCTGCAGGCCGCCAGCACGGCGCGGTGCGCCGGGAACGGGGCGCTGCCCACCAGCACCGTGCAGTCGCACAGGAAGCCCTGGGCCCGCTGCTCCCGCAGCCCCCGCAGCAGCTGCCGGCTGTGCTCCGGGAACTCCATGGCGGGGCCTGGAGGGGGGGGGGGGGGCTCCCGGCCCGGCTCCGGGCCTGGCTCCGCCGCTCGGGCCCGGCCCCGCTCCCCCACAAAGCCGCCGCCCCGCCCCCGCTGCGATTGGCCGCCCGGCTGCCCGCTGCGCCGCTCCTATTGGGCGCCGCGCCTGCCTCTCGTGGCGGTGGGCTGTGGGAGCGCGCTGATTGGCTCTGGGTGACGCCACTCAGCCTGGCGGAGCTTGCTCCCGCCCTCCCGGCGGAGGAAGGGGCGGGCCGCGGTTGCCATGGCAGCAGGGGCGGGGCGTTGCTGGGGAAACCCCGAGCGGGCCGGGAGGCTGCTTGTGATTGGTTGCTCGGCGGCGTCGCTCCGGCTTTACCTCGCGTTCATTGGTTGGCCGCTCCCCTCCCTCCGGCCGCGCCTACCGCGCTCTCTGATCGGCTCCCTCTCCCGCCTTTCAACCCCCCGCGCGCCAATCACGGGGCAGCGTGGGCGGGGCTTCGCTCCCCGGGCGACCAGGTGCGCCCGGGGCGGGGCGGGAGCGCGCTCCCGGGGGAGGGGCGGGGCTCCGCGCAGCCAATGGCGTGCGGCGGCGTGGGGGGGCCGGGGGGCGGGGTCAAGGGTCAGCCCTCAGCCAAGATGGCGGCGGCGCCGGGGAGGTGCGCGCGCGGCGGGGGGGGGGGGCGGCCGCTCCCCCCCCCCCCTTCCCGGTGTGAGACCCCCCCCAGGACCCCCCCGGGACCCCCCCAGCCCCTCACCGGGCGGGTCCCGGCGCCACGGGGCCCTCGGGGCGAGGCCCGGGACCAGGCCGAGTCCCCGCGGCCCGGTCCCCGCTCCCCCTCCGGGCACGTTGGGGCCCCCCCGGCCCGGCCCCGGTTATGCCCAGGCCCCCCCCAGTCCACCCCCGGTGTCTCCCGGCCCCCCCTTGGTCCGGCCCCTGTTACTCTAAGACCCCCCCGGGTTACATCCGGACCCCCCCGATCCAGCCCCGGTTGCTCCAAGACCCCTCCAGCCCCCTCCCGTTTGCTCCCAGACCCCCCCAGTTACACCCAGACCCCCCCAATCCAGCCCCGGTTGTACCCGGACCACCCTGGTCTGGCTCCGGTTCCACCCAGACCCCCCCGGTAACACACAGCCCCCCCCGATTCCAGCCCCGATTGCTCCAAGACCCCCCCCCCAACCCCCTCCCAGTTGCTCCCAGACCCCGCCGGTTCCAATCGGAGTCCCCCAGTTACACACAGACCCCCCCCAGTCCATCCCCGGTTTTTCCCGGACCCCCCCGGTGTGGCCCCTGGTATTCCAAGACCCCCCCCGGTTACATCCGACCCCCCCAGCCCCCTCCCGGTTCTATTAACCCCCCCCCCCGTTCTCCCCCCGGTAACGGCCGTGCCCTTTGCCCCGTCCCCAGGCAGCGCCCGGCACCGCTGCTGCTCTGGGCCCTCCTCCTCGGGGCCGTGCTGGCCGTGGACCGCAGCAACTTCAAGACATGCGAGCAGAGCTCCTTCTGCAGGTGGGTGCCCCCCCGGGCCACCAATTCCTTATCGGGGGGGTCCCGTTGGGGCTGTGCCCCCCCCACACCCTCCCGTTTTCCTGTGCAGGCGGCAGCGCAACCTCCAGCCCGGCCGCTCCCCGTACCGAGCCCTCCTCGAGTCGCTGCAGCTCGGCCCTGGCGCCGCCACCCTGCAGCTGGTCAACGAGGCCACCAAGGTGCGTGCGGGGCTTGGGGGGGGGTTAATTAATTAATTTTAAGCCAGGGGCACTCAGTGAGGCCCCCCCCATGCTGATTTTGCCCCCTTAGGTGCCGCTGCTGCTGGAGCTGTCGGGGCTGCGGGAGAACACCACGCGCATCCGCATCCGGGAGCTGCACCCGCTGCGGCCCCGCTTCGAGGTGCCCGACGTGCTGCTGGGCGAGCCGCAGCCCGAGCCGTGAGTCCTGCACCTCCCCAGCAAGGGAATTTCAGAGCCGGGGGGGCACCGCCGTGACCCTCCCGGGTGTTTTTTTTTCTTTCCCTGTTAGGCTGACGGTGACAGGGCGCGAGGAGGGGAGCCTGGAGCTGGCGCTGGGCCCCGGCGGGCACCGGCTGCTGCTGACGGCGAAACCGTTCCGCATGGACCTGCTGCGGGGCCGCCAGCTGCTGGCCAGCATCAACGCCCGCGGGCTGCTCGTCTTCGAGCACCTCCGCCCCCGCCCCGGCTCGTGAGTACGCTGGGGGGGGGCTACACCCATTTTTAGCCCCCCCCCGGTGGGATTTGGGGAGCTCCTCCAGCTCCCGGCTCCCTCCTGGTGTAGATAAACCCCGGGGTTGGGGTGTGGGGGGGTGAAAATCAAGGAGGGGGGCCATAAATTGGGGGGGGGGGGCTGCGGGCGCTCACTCTCGCTGTGTTTCTGTTTCTGGCTGCGCTGTTTTTTGCCCCCCCCTCACACCCGCCCCAACGCCGCCCCCCCCCCTTCCTCGTGCGCCCCCCAGTTTCTCGGATAAAGTTAGTAGCTCGCTCGGGAGCTTGTGGGATAAGCTCAGGAGCCTGTTCTATAGGTAATTCCGTGGCTGCTGCTGCTGTTCTGCCCCCCCCCCACCCCAAATTTCCCTCCCCCACCCCAAAAATCCCCCCCCCACCTTCATGTGGCCCCTCTCAGGGGCTGCATCCTGACCCCCCCACCCACCCCTGTGGTTTCGGGCTCCCCCCTCCCTTCCCACGGGTTAGTGAGCATCCCCGCTGTGTGTGTGTGTGCACGAGTGCCCCCCCCAAGGGGAAAAAAACCCAAAACGGGTCCATGTTCCCCAGTGACCCCCCCAAAGAGCCAGCAGAGGAGGAGGCAGCCGCCGAGGGGCAGGAGGGAGGCGAAGGGACGGAGAACGCCGACAGCCAGAGCGAGAAGGTGCTGTGGGGGCACTTTTTATGGGGTGGGGGGCTTTTTATGAGGTGGGGAGGCTTTTTCTGATGCTGTTGCCCCCCCCCAGCCCGCAGAGGAGGCTGCAGAGGAGCCAGGCTCGTGGGAGGAGACCTTCAAGACGCACACGGACTCCAAACCCAACGGTGAGGGCGGCGCCAGAGGGCCGTAGCGACCCCCCCCTTATTATGGGGGCCTCTGTGGGGTGGGGCCGTCCTTAATTCCCCCCCCCACCCCCCCAGGCCCCACGTCGGTGGGGCTGGACTTCTCCCTGCCGGGTTTCGAGCACGTCTACGGCATCCCCGAGCACGCCGACAACCTGCGGCTGCGCACCACCGAGTGAGTTTGGGGGAAATTTTGTTTTTTTTTGGGGGGGGAGGGGGGTAAGGTGCTGCGGGGGGGGGATGCTGACAGCCTGCCCTCCCGCAGGGGGGGCGACCCGTACCGCCTCTACAACCTGGACGTCTTCCAGTACGAGCTCTACAACCCCATGGCTCTCTACGGCTCCGTCCCCCTGCTGCTGGCCCACAGCGCCCGCAGCACCCTTGGCCTCTTCTGGCTCAACGCTGCCGAGACCTGGGTGGACATCAGCTCCAACACGGCCGGCAAGGTCAGCCCCCAAACTCTTTTTTGGGGGGGTTCCCCAAGCCCCAAGGGCACCCTAAGGGCCACTGGAGAGCCCTTAGGGGATCCCGAGCACTGCACTGACCCCAGGGCATCCCCCAGGGGGGGCCCAATAACCACAGGAGAGCCCCAAAGGGACCATGGGTCCCACGAGGCATCCCCTAAAGGGACCCCAAGCACCATGGAGCAGCACTAAGGTCCCCTGGAGCACCCCAAGGGCCACAGGGCAGCACCAAGGGGACCCCGGGTCCCACAGGACAGCCTCAAAAGGACCCTGAGCGCCATGGGGCAGCCCCGCAGGGACCCCAAGCCGTAAAGGGATCCTAGCGTTCACTGAAGAGCTCCTAGGGGACCCCGAGCACCACAGGGCATCCCCCAGGGTGACCCCCCCTGAAGGTTTTGTGCCCCCCCATTTGCAGACGATGTTTGGGAAGCTGCTGGACTACATGCAGGGGGGCGGCGAGACGCCGCAGACCGACGTGCGCTGGATGTCGGAGAGCGGCATCATCGACGTCTTCCTGCTGCTCGGCCCCACGCCCGCCGCCGTGGCGGGGCAGTACGCCGCCCTCACCGGTACCGGGGGGGGCTGGGTCGTGGTTTTGGGGGGCTAGTTCAGCTTCTGGGGGTTAGATCATGTTTTGTGGGGGGCTAGATTGTGTTTTTGGGGGGCTAGGTCACTTTTTTAGGGGTTAGATTGGTTTTTGGGAGGGCTAGGTCAGCTTTTGGGGGACTTGGGTCGTGTTTTTGAGGGCTGGGTAGTGGTTTTGGGGGGTCTGGGTAGTGTTTTGGGGGGGCTGGGTCATGTTTTTCAGGGGTTAGATCAGTAAAATCAGGGTTTTTGGGGGGTTAGATCGGGTTTTGGGGGATCAGGTCAGTTTTTTTGGGGGGTTTAGGTCAGTTTTTGGTGCGTTAAGTCAATTCTTGGGGTCTTTATCGATCTGGGGGGTGCTCTCTCGCCGCAGGCACCCAGGCGCTGCCGCCGCTCTTCGCCCTGGGCTACCACCAGAGCCGCTGGAACTACAACGACGAGGAGGACGTGGCGGCGGTGGAGCGGGGCTTCGAGGAGCACGCCATCCCCTGCGACGTGCTCTGGCTCGACATCGAGCACGCCGACGGCAAGCGCTACTTCACCTGGGACCCCAGCAAGTTCCCCCAGCCCCGCGCCATGCTCGAGCGCCTGGCCGCCAAGAAACGCAAGGTTTGGGATCCCCCCATGGATTTGGGGGACCTGGGGGGGGTTTGGGGGACCCTCCTGGGTGTCCTACGGTGATTTTTGGGGTGCCCCCCGCAGATGGTGAGCATCGTGGACCCGCACATCAAGGTGGACAGCGCCTACCGCGTGCACAGCGAGCTGCGTGCCCGCGGCTTCTACGTCAAGACCAAGGACGGCGGCGACTACGAGGGGTGGTGCTGGCCGGGTGAGGGGGGCTGAGGGGCTTGGGGGGGTCCCTGGGGGGTGCGGGGTGTCTTGTTAACGCCCCCCCTCCGTCACCAGGCTCGGCGGCGTACCCCGACTTCACCAACCCCGAGATGCGCGCCTGGTGGGCCTCCATGTTCGCCTACGACCAGTACGAGGTGGGAGCGGCCCCCTCACCCTGTGACCCCCTAAAACATCACCGTAACCCCCCCCAAAATGTCACTGTGAACCCCCAAATCATCACCGTGTCCCCCCCCAAAGGGCTCGACCGAGAACCTCTTCACCTGGAACGACATGAACGAGCCCTCGGTCTTCAGCGGCCCTGAGGTGACGATGCACAAGGACGCCGTGCACCACGGCGGCTGGGAGCACCGCGACCTCCACAACCTCTACGGCTTCTACGTGGTGAGCCCGCGCCCCCCCCACCGTCAGGACCCCCCCCAAAGCCCCCTGGGGCTCCCCGACCCCTTTTTCCCTTCCCTGACCCCCTCTTTCTTCCCCCAACCCATTTTTCTTCCACCCCCAACCCCTCTTCCTTCCCCCTGACCCCCTTTTTTCCACCCTGAACCCCTTTTTCTTCCCCCTGACACCCTTTTTTCCTCCCCCAACCCCTTTTTTCCCCCCCGACCCATTTTTTCCTCCCCCCCCCCCAGCAAATGGCGACGGCTGAGGGGCAGATCAAGCGCTCGGGCGGGCGGCAGCGCCCCTTCGTGCTGAGCCGAGCCTTCTTCGCCGGCTCCCAGCGCTACGGTGAGGATCAGGATGAAGTGGGGACCCCCTTGCGCCCCCCACCATCCCATTTTCCCCCCCCCCCAAGAACCTCCCGGACCCCTTTTTTCCCCAAAAAAGGCGCCGTGTGGACGGGCGACAACGCGGCCGAGTGGGAGCACCTGAAGATTTCCATCCCCATGTGCCTGAGCTTCGGGCTGGCCGGCCTCTCCTTCTGCGGCGGTGAGCAGCTTGGCTCTTTTTTTGGGGCGGGGACATTTTGGGGGTGCTCAGCACCATTTTAGGACCCCCCCGAGCCTTTTTCCATCCCCGCAGCCGACGTGGGGGGGTTCTTCAAGAACCCGGAGCCGGAGCTGCTGGTGCGCTGGTACCAGGCGGGCGCCTTCCAGCCCTTTTTCCGCGCCCACGCCCACCTGGACACGGTGCGGCGCGAGCCCTGGCTTTTTGGGGAGGAGAACGCGGCGCTGATCCGCGCCGCCCTGCGCCACCGCTACGCCCTGCTGCCCTTCTGGTACACCGCCTTCTACCGCTGCCACCGTCACGGGCTGCCCGTCATGAGGTGAGGCCCCAAAATTGCCCCGCTCCGCCCTGAAATCCACCCCTAAACTCCCACGTTTCTCCCGTTTCTTCCCCAAATTGCCCCGCCCTGAAATCCATCCCAAAACTCCCCCATTTACCCCCATTTCCCCCCCCAGGCCCCTCTGGATGGAGTACCCTGAGGACACCACCACCTTCGCCATGGACGACCAGTACCTAATTGGTGAGTGGCGCCCCCCCAGGACCCTGCCACCCATCCCAGGACCCCCCCCCCTTGGTTCTGAGCCCCCCCTTTTGGTGCTGAGCCCCCCCCTTTTTCCCCCCCCTCCAGACAGGGCTCTCCTCGTGCACCCCGTGACGGAGCAGGGCGCCCGCGGCGTGCAGGTCTATCTGCCTGGCAAGGGAGAGGTGAGCTGGAGAGGGCTGGGGGGGCACTTCCAGTGGTGTTTATTTTTGCTGGGGGGGGGCACATCTTCACCCTATAACTCTGCCCCCAGGTGTGGTACGACGTCGCCTCCCACCAGAAGCACCACGCGCCCCAGACCCTCTACGTGCCCGTGACCATGAGCAGCGTGCGTGGTGCCGGGGCTTTGGGGGGGGTCCCAGAGAGGCTGGGGGGGTCCCAGAGAGGCTGGGGGGAGCTAAAATTTCCTCTGCCCCCCCCCCAGATCCCCGTCTACCAGCGCGGCGGCACTGTGGTGCCGCGGCAGGACCGCGTGCGGCGCTCCACCGAGAGCATGAAGGGCGATCCCTTCACCCTCTACGTGGCCCTGAGCCCCCAGGTGAGCCCAGCGCCGCGGGGGGGGCTCCCCAAAACCCCCCCGGAGCCCCCCCCTGATCCCCCCAACCCCTCCAGGGCACGGCTGAAGGCGACCTCTTCCTGGACGACGGGCAGAGCTTTGACTATGCCACGGCCGCGCGCTACCTCCACCGCCGCTTCACCTTCGCCGGCAACACGCTGACAGCCAGGTAGCCCCCCCAAAAAGCCCCCCCTTGGCCCCCCCTGCGTTGTGGGGGCGCCCCTCTCCATGCCTTTCGTCTCTGTGTCCCCCCCTCCCCTCCTCCAGCTCTGCGGACCCCCGGGGCAGCTTCGAGACCCCGGCGTGGGTGGAGCGCGTGGTGATCCTCGGCGCAGGGAAGCCGGCAGCCGTGGTGCTGCGTCCCGCAGGTGAGTAGGGGGACACGGGGAGGTTTGGGGGGGGGTCCTGGGGCTGTTGTGCTCCCACCTCACCCCGTTTTGCGCTCCCCCCTCCCCACAGCCGGCCCAGAGACTCGCCTCGACTTCCAGCACGACGCGGAGACCTCTGTCCTCACCCTGCGCAAGCCGGGGGTCCCCATCGGCGCTGACTGGGCCATCATCCTGCGATAATGCAGGGGGGGGGCTGCTGTGAGACGGGGGGGCTCCCCCCCCCCTCCTCTGAGCCCCCCTCGCCCCCCCCTTGCTGCCGCAGGGTTGTTTTGGGGGCTTGGAGGTGGGGGGGGCTGCTGCTGATCCCCCCTCCCTCCCGTTGCCCCCCCCCTCACAATTTGAGGCGGGGGGGGGAGCGGGGCCGGGCTGGTGGGGGCTGGGGACCAAGACTGTGAGCCCCCCCCAGCCCTGAGCCCCCCCCAGCCCCACAACTCCCCCCCAAATCCCCCCCCTATGCCCCCAGCAACACCTCCTCCCCTTCCCCTCCCCCCCCCTTTTTTTCCTTGCCCTCCCCCCCCCCCTTTTTCTGTGCCCTCCCCCCCTTTCTGCCCCCCCCCTTCCCCCCAGCTGCTGGGGGGGCAGCAGGGGGTGGGGGGAGGCCCCTCCCCTCGCCCTCTCCCCCAGTGCTGGGGGAGGGGGGAGGGAGGGCAAAAGCGAGCCCCCACCCCCTTCTCTTCCGGTTGAGGGGCAAGGGGGTGGCCGTGGGGCGCAGCCCCCGCGCGGATTTTGATAAAACACGAATTAAAAAACGGAAAAAAAACGGGAAAAGTGACTGTTTTCTTTTGGGGGGGGCGGGGAACTATTGCGCTGGGGGTGGCGGTGCCGGACGGGCTCGTTTAGGGGACGGACCGCGGCCGGAAGTAGCGGCCGGAGGGTACCGGGGTAGGGCCGGAAGAGCCGGCCCGGCCCGGCCCGGCCCGGCGGAGGCTGCGCGGCCCCGGCCCGGTTCCGGTCCCCGAGGTCCCGGTTCCGGTCCCCGGCCCCGCCCCCGCCGCGGTGAGTTCCGGTGGCCCCGCGGCTGCCCCTCCCCCCCCGCGGTCTCCATGGCAACGGCGCCACGTCTGCACGGCCCGTGGGCACCGGGACTGGGAGCACTGGGAGGGACTGGGACGGACCGGGACGGGCTGGGGGGGACTGGGGGGAACTGGAGGGGACGGGGATGGACTGGGGACATAACGGGGGGGACTGGGATGTACTGGGGGTGACTGGGATTTACTTGGGGGGACTGGGATGGAGTGGGGACATAACGGGGGGGACTGAGACATACTGGGGGGCAACTGGGATGTACTGGAGGGGACTGGGATGGACTGGGGATATAATGGGGGGGACTGGGATTTACTTGGAGGAACTGGGATGGGTTGGGGGCTACTGGGAGGGACTGGGACAGATGTGGGGGGGCAACTGGGATGAACTGGGGGGGCTGGTGCTGCCCCCCCTGAATCTTTGCACCTTGGGGGGGAACTGGGGGCCACTGGTCCATACTGGGAGGAACCGGGAAGGCGCTGGGGGCTGCAGGGCCACCCCCCCACCCCCCTGCCCCCCCAGGAACCCCCTCACCCCCCCCAATTTTTTTTTTGCCCCCCCCAGTTCCCCCCCCCCCCGGCCATGCTGAGGCTGAAGCACGTCTTCCTTGTCTACTTCGTGGTGTCACTGCTGGGGTTGCTCTGCGCCCTGCTGCAGCTCGGTGAGAGCCTGGGGGGGGCCACAACCCTCCTCACCCCCCCCCTTTCATTAATTAACCCCCCCTCTTTAATTTTTGCCCCCCCCCAGGGCAGCCCTGTGACTGCTCCCGGCTGCTGCAGGGCGCTGAGCGGCGCCTGGCCCAGCTCCAGGCCCAGCTGCGGCACGGGGCTGGGGGGGGGGGGGCCCAAAACGGGAGGGGGGCCCGAGACCGGGGGGGCCCCACTGCCGACCATCTACGTGGTGACTCCCACCTACGCCAGGTGAGAGCAGGGGGCGTTGATTTGCCCCCCCCTGGGGCTATTAACCCCCCCCAGACACTTTATTCTCCCCTCCAGACACTTTATTCCCCCCCCCCGGATATTTTATCCCTCCCCCATTACATTTTATCCCCCCCCAGACATTTTATTCCCTTCCCATGCTGATTTCCCCCCCCCTTTTTCATGTATTCGCCCCCCCCGATCCCTATTCCCTCCCCCTCATTTTATTACCCCCCCCATTATATTTTCCCCTCTCCAGAACATTTTATCCCCTTCCCCTGCTCTTTTTCCTCTCTCTTTTCCTCTCATCCCCCCCCTATTTCTTCTCTGCACCCCCCCTAATTTATCCCCTACCCCCTCCCTTACATCTTTAGCCCCCCCCTAACATTTTTCTGCCCCCCCCAGGCCGGTGCAGAAGGCCGAGCTGGTTCGCCTGTCCCAGACCCTGCTGCACGTGCGGGCGCTGCACTGGGTGGTGGTGGAGGACGCCCCCGCCCCCACCGCCCTGGTGGGGGGGCTGCTGGCGGCCAGCGGGGTGCCCTTCACCCACCTGCACGCCCCCACCCCCCCCGAAATCCGACGCCGCCCCGGGGACCCCCCCTGGCTGCGCCCCCGCGGCGTGGAGCAGCGCAACCGGGCCCTGCAGTGGCTGCGGGACATGCGCCCCCCCGGCGAGGCGGCCGTGGTCTACTTCGCCGACGACGACAACACCTACAGCCTGCGGCTCTTCGAGGAGGTACGGCCCCCCCCGGGCCCCCCCGGGCCCCCCCCAAAATCCTCAGACTCCCCCGGGACTCCTAAGCCCCTCCTGGAACTCCTCAGAACCTCCCCAAGCCCCTTGTTTCCCCCCTTAACCCCCCCCAAAGCCCCTTTTACCACCCCTTTCCCCCCTTAACCCCCCTCTAACCCCCCCCAAGCCTCTTATTTCCCCCCTTAACCCCCCCACACCCCCCCCAAAGCCCCTTTTACCCCAACCTCTGACCCCCCAACCCCTCTCCCCCCGCAGATGCGCAGCACCCGGGGGGTGTCCGTCTGGCCGGTGGGGCTGGTGGGGGGGCTGCGTTTCGAGCGGCCGCTGGTGGCGGGGGGGCGGGTGGTGGGCTTCCACACGGCCTGGAAGCCCGAGCGCCCCTTCCCCCTGGACATGGCCGGCTTCGCCGTCGCCCTCCCCCTGCTCCGCGCCCGCCCCGCCGCCCGCTTCGACCCCGCCGCCGAGCGCGGGTACCTGGAGAGCAGCCTCCTGGGGGGGCTCGTCACCCCCGCCCAGCTGGAGCCCAAGGCCGACAACTGCACGCAGGTTGGGGGGGGCCTGGGGTCCTTTGGGGGGGGCTGAGATCCTTTGGGGGGGGCCTGGGGAGTGTAGGTGGGACCTAGGGTGGGTCCTGAGCCCCCTTTGGGGGTCCTGAGTTCCTTGGGAGGGGTCCTGGGGGGGTCCTGAGCTCATCTGGGGGGGCCTGAGCCCCTTTGGGGGGGTCCTGGGGGTCTCAGGAGTGCCATACTGTGGGGTTCTGGGGGTTCTGGGGGGGCCCTGGGCCGCCTGGGGGGGTCCTGGGATGTGTAGGGGGGTCCTGGGGAGCCTAGAGGGGTCCTGGAGGGGGTGCTGAGCCCCTTTGGGGGGGTCCTGAGCCCTTTGGGGGGGGATCCTGAACCCCTTGGGGTGGTCCTGTGAAGCCTGGGGGTCCCCTAGGGCTGCGGGGTGGGGGTTCGCGAGCCCCCGCCCCCCAATTTGGCTGACGGGGGGGAGTCTTTTTGTCTTTTTTTTTGTGCCCCCCCCCCAGGTGCTGGTGTGGCACACGCGCACCGAGAAGCCCAAACTGCGGCAGGAGGAGCAGCTGCAGCGCCAGGGCCGCGGCTCCGACCCCCGCATCGAGGTGTGAGGGGGCCCCCCCCTCAAATTGGGGCCCCCCCCTCAAATTTGGGGCCTCCCCCCTTTGTCTGGGGACCCCCCAAGGACACGCAGGATCCTACAACCAAAGGGGGGGGGGGGCGTTGGATGCGGGGCCACACGGCTTTTATTTATGGGGGGGGGCTTCAAATTGCGCCCTCCCCTTCCCCCCCTTCACAGGGGGCCCCCCCAGCGCCCCCCCCCCTCCTCTGCAATAAATTCTCCTCCTCCAGCCTTGGCTGTGTCTGGGGGGGGCCCGGCCCACCCGGGACCCCCACCCCATGGCGGGGGGCTCGCGGCCGCGGGGGGGGGCACAGCGGTGAGGGCCCCCCCCAGGGCAGGAGCCCAGGGGGGGGGCAGGATGAGGGGGGGGGGGCCCCCCCAGCCCTCCTGCTGCCGGTGGATCTTCATGTGGGCGTTGCGGCTCTTGATTTTGGGGAAGATCCTGGGGGAAACGGGGGCGCTGAGGGAGAGCGGGGGAGTCTGCCCCCCCCCCAGCCCCTTCTGGGCCCCCCCAGCCCATTTTGCCCCCCCCCCCAACCCTTTTCTGCCTCCCCCAGACCCTTTTGCCCCCACTATCAACCCTTTTGGGGCCCCCCAGTCCCTTTTGTCCTCCCCAGACCCCTTTTGCCCCCCCCCATCCCTTTTCGGCCCCCCCGAGCCCCATTTGCCCCCCCAAAACCCTTTTACCCCCCCCTACTTTCCGCAGAGCTTGCAGGGGAACCGTGCGCCGAGACCCTCGGGCACCACCTGGGGAAACACAGACAGGAGAGAGGGGGTCCTGACCCCCCCCAGGTGCTCCGGAGGGGTCCCTGGCACCCTTGAGTGTTCCGGGGGGGTCCCCAGAGCCCCCCCAATTTGCTGGGCGCCCCCAACCCCCCCCATACCTGCCTGCGCCCCCTCCCCATCCGCGCCTTGTGCAGGTAGTAGAACTCCACGCACTGCGTCGTCCGCTTGGAGGGTACCTTGGGGGGGGGGGGGGAGCAGGCATTTTTGGGGTGCCCTCAGGAAATCTGGGTGGGTTTATACCATGGGGGGGTGTTTATAGCATGGGGGGGCGATTTATGGCACGGGGGGGGCCTCACCGCCCGCTGGATGCGCCCAAAATCCTTCCCGTGCCGCGCCAGCGCCTGGGCGAAGAGGCGCCGCTCACGGGGGCTCCAGGAGTCGCTGCCTGCCGGGGGGGGGGGGGGCTCTTTGTGGGTGCTGGGGGGGGGCCACAAGCCCCAGGACCCCCCCCAAGACCCCCCCCACGAGACAACGAGCCCCCCCCTCACCAGCATAGTGGTACCCAGCCAGTGGGTGCGCCTCGGGCCAGGCCGGCGTCCCCAGCAGCAGCAGCTCCAGGGCTCCCTTTTTTTTGGGGGGGGGGGCAGAGAAATTTGGGGTGAGGTTGGGGTTTTTTTTGAGCGGGGGGGGCCACCCCAGACCCCCCCCCTCCCCACCTTACCGTCAGGCTGCCGCTGGCACGGGCCAGGCAGTGCAGGGCCAGCTCGGTGTTGGTGCCCCCCCCCGGCACAGCGCTTGAGCAAGATAGGGCCAGGAGCATCTCCACTGGGGGGGAGGGGGCACAATTAGGGTGCTGCCCCCCCCTCGGAAGCCCCCTCCCCCCAAATTTTAGGGTGCCGGGGGGGCCTCACCTTGCCGCTGGGTTGCGGGGTCCCCCTCCAACCCGGGCCAGGGGCTCCAGGCCAGCGTTGCCCCCCTCGGGGGTGGGGGGCTCCGGGCGCAGCCCCCCAGCTCCGGCACGGCCGCCTGGAAGCCAGAGCCCACGTTGATTTGCCTGGGGGGGGGGCACAAAAAAAAATCAAGATGCCCCCCCCCAAAAAAAAAAATAATAATAACCCCCGCCCCTTCATTTTCCCCACTCACGGAACTTTGAGGCGCAGGGGGTCCGGGGAGCCGGGGGGGCTGCGCGCCCCCCCCGTGGAGCTCAGACCGCGGAAAAGCCCCGGCCCCGAGCGCCCCGGGTCCAGCATGGGGGGGGGCCGGTAGCGGAGAGGCCCCCCCCCGAGACTGAGGCGACTCCGGTAAAGCGGGGGGGGGCGGCTCTGTGAGGGGGGGGGGCGCTGGGGGGACCTGGGGGGGGGGGGAGAGAGAAGGGTCATGAGGGTGACCTGTGCACCCCCCCCCCCAATTTCTCCCCCCCGCGTTGTGCCCCCCCCCCTTGTGCCCCCCCCCCATTGCTGCTCTCACCTCGGGGGGGGCCGCCCCCCCCACCCAGGGGGGGCCCAGCTCGCAGCCCCCCAACGCCGGCCATGGGGGGAAGGCGGCAAAGGGGGGATAATGCTCAGGGTCCTGGGGGAGGGGGGGGCCATGGGTGAGATTTTTTTGGGGGGGGGTCCTGTGGGTGCCCCCCCCCTAAAAAAAAAGGACCCGGCCTCACCTGGGGGCACCGCGCCCCATCGGGAGCCCATGGGGGTCCCACGAAGCCGTCGCTCCCCCCCAGGCCCTGCAGGGCTGCAAGAATAGGGTGAGCCCCCCCCCCCAAAAAAAAGACCCCCCCCAAAAAAAGATCCCCCCAATAAAAAAAAGCCCTCCACAATAATAAAAGACCCTCCCCAATAAAAGAGCCCCCCCACAATAAAAAAAGACCCCCCACAATAATAAAAGACCCCCCCCAATTAAAAAAAAGCCCCCTCCCCAATAAAGAGCCTCCCCTGCACTCACCTGGGCCCTGGAAGGCTCCGGGGGGGGCGCAGGGGGGGGGCTGCAGGTCCTGGTAGAGGCAGGCGGGGGGGGGCTCCTCGAGGGGGGGCCCCCCCCCGAAGGGCAGGTAGGGAGGGGGGGGGGCCCCCTCCCCCCTCCCCCCCCCCTCGGGGGTCGCGGCCCCCCAGGCCTCCCCCAGGAGCCCCCCCCCAAAAGTTTGGGTGAAGGGGGCCGGGGGGGGGGCCCAGGGGCCTGGAATTGGGGGGGGGGGCTCAGGGGGGGGCTCCCAGTAGGGGCCCGGCTCCATGGGGTGCGTGTGGGGTGCCGGGGAGGGGGGGGGATTTGGGATTTTTTTTTGGGGGTGTGGGGGGGGCGGTTTGGGGGGGGGTTTCCGGCCCCGCCGCGGGCGGGAAGCGAATCTCGGCCCCCGGCATCCGGGGTGCTGGGGGGGGGCGGACCCCCCCCCGGGGCGGGGCGAGGGGCCAAGAACCCCAAAAACCCCAAACAACCCCCCCAAAACCCCCGTGCCACCCTAAACCACCCTCCCACACCCCCAAAATCCCCCCACTGCCACCCCAACCCCCCCCGTGCTTCCCCACCCCCCCACACGACCCCAAAATCTCCCCCCCACGACCCCAAATCCCCCCCCTCCACCCTAACCCCCCCCCCATGCCACCCCAAACCCCCCCCGCGGCCCTCCCCCTCTGTCCCCAAAGGGCACCCTCGGGTCCCCCCTTTCCCTGTCCCCCCCCAAATATTGCCCCCCGCCCCCCCATTACCTGGCCCCCCCCGCCCCGTCCCCCTCCCTCCCTTCCCGGAGGCTCAGCCCCAGCCCCGCTCCTGCTATGAGTGTGCAGGATGCGGCCCCCCCCGGGGGGGGATAAAAATGGGGCCTGGGCCCCCCCCCCCGGAAAAAAAAAAACCACCCGGGGGTGCAGCCCCCAGACCCCCAACCCCAGATGGGGGCAACCACAGGGCCCGATCCCAAACTGAGGGGGCCCAGGGGGGACAGACCCTGTTTTTTTTTTGGGGGGGGGGGGGCACTGAGGGGTGTGGGGGGGTCCCTAAAACCGAGGGGGGGATTATAGCGGGGGGGTGGGGGGGGCGGCGTTTCGCTTTTGGGATGAATCGGGGGGGCCGCCGCTGCCCCTTTTGGTGTGGGTTTGGGGTGCCGGGACGCGGCCCCCCCAAAAAAAACCACACAAATCATCCCGAAACTTAACGGGGGGGGGGGGAGGCACCCGGTGCTGACACCATTAAAATAAAAAAATCCCCCCCCCATTAAAAAAAAACACCCCAAAATGATGGGGGGGGGACAGGAGGCACACGGGGGTCTTCCACCAGCTGCAGGGGGGACAGGGGGTTTTTGGGGCTGGGGGGGGCGCACGGGGGGTGCTCGTGGCCCCCCCCCCCGAGGGTTTTTTTGGTGTTTTTTTGTGTTTTGTTTTTTTTTTTGGGGGGGGGGGGGCAGGATCGGGCGGAGGGGAAATGACTCGGCGCCGCCGCTGCGCTTCCTGAGGCGCCGGAGGCCGAGGCCTAGCGGCCGCCATGGAGCCTGGGCCCGAGCACGGTGAGGGGGGGGGGGGGACTTTTGGGAGGGGTGGGGGGCACCATTACAAGGTGCGTGACCCCCCCCGGTGGAAAATGAGCCGCCCGCCCTCATTAGCGCTGCTGCTGCTGAGCCGCAGGGGCTCGGCGGGGCCTGGGGCCTATGGGAGGCATGGGGGGGGGAGGGGGGGGTTGGGGGGGGCACACACATGGGGGGGGTACACACATGGGGGGGGCACACACATGGGGGGGGGCACATCTGATGGGGGGGGCACGTCTGAAAAGGGGGGGGACCATATTTTTGGGGGGGGGCACGTATTTAGGGGAACACCCAGGTATTTGGAGGGGGAGGGGGGCACCCCTGGGTGTGCTGCCCCACCTGGGCCCATAGGGTACCATGGAAGAGAGGGAGGGTGAGGGGGGTAAAAGGGCAGCCCCCCCCCAAATTTTGGGTGCCGTCTCACCCCGTGTGCCCCCCCCCGCAGGTGACCTGGCCCCCCCCGGCCCCCCCAGCCCCCTGGAGCCCCGGCTGCGGCGGCTCGAGGAGGAGCTGGCGCTGGTGAAGGCAGCGCTGGGGGACGCGCTGCGGCGCCTCGGCCTCTATGAGCAGCACCTGCCCCGCCTGCTGCGGCACCTGCCCCACGGTGAGACCCCCCCCCCCCAAAAAAAAAACCAACCCCCGGGACCCCCCCCCAACACCTGGGATCCCCCCCTGGTACCTGGGACTCTCCCCCCGATTCCTGGGACCCCCCCAACACCTGACACCCCCCGCCCCCGTACCTGGGACCCCCCACCAGTACCCAGGATCCCCCCCCGGTTCCTGGGACCCCCCAACACCTGACACCACCCCCCGGGACCTGGGACCCCCCCTGGGGCCCCCCACAGTACCCAAGACCCCCCCCAGTTCCCAGCACCCCCCCATTACCTGGGTCCCCCCCCCCTCTCCGCAGCACCCTCTGGACACCCAGGGGTCCGCAGCTGGATTGGGGGGGGGGGCAAATTCTGACCCCTTTTTGCCCCCCCCCCCCCATGACCCCCACAGCCAACGGTGCCATCCCGGAGCCCTTCGTGCCGCCGGCCCCCCCCACCGCCACCGGGCCCCCCCCGGACCCCCCCCTTTGCCGCTCCCCCGGTGTCAGCGTGGGGACGCAGACGGACGGGGGGTCCCCAGCGGCGCCTGGGGGCAGCGGGGACCCGGGGGGGCCCCAAGAGCCGCCCCCCCCCGGGTCCCCCCCTTGCCCCCCGGCGCCCCCCCCCCCCGGCTTCCCCGGAGCCACCGACCCCCGAATCCCCCCCGGCAGCCCCCCAGGGTGCCCGCAAAGAGCTGTGAGGATGGGGGGGCCTTGAGGGGGAGGGGGGGGGGCTCAGGGGTGCTGGGGGGGTGGGAAAGTGCTGGGGGTCGCGTTGGGGCTGGAATTTAGGGGTAGGGTGTTTTTTTTTGGGGGGGGGACCATTCGGGGGGGGGGGTGACCCCTTGCTGATGGTGTCCACCCCCTCCCCTTACCCCCACCCCTCTCTGTCCCGTGTCCCCGTGTCCCTCCGTGTCCTCCCCCCACCCCACGACCCCACCCCCAAAAAATGTGTCCCCCCCCCCCAGCCTGCGCAGGCACAGCTCCTCCGGCAGCTCCAGCCCCCGGCGCCGCCTGAGTAGGAAAGCGGCCTCGTCCGCCAACCTCTTGCTGCCCGTGGGGAGCCCCGAGAGGTGGGGGGCCCCCCCCGCACCCCAAACCTCCCCCCACACCCTCTCACCCCCCCTCACCCCCCCCCGCAGCTTCGCATCCCTCCTTGCCCTCCCCACCCCCTCCCCGCACCCCCAAAACCCCTCCTGCACCCCTAAACTCGTGCAACCCCCCAAAAAAAATCCATGACCCTCCCCCCGCACCCCAAACCCCCCCTGCACCCCCCCTCCACCCCGTGCCCCCCCCTCTCACCCCCAAATTTCCCCCTCCCCCCGCTGACGCTGCCTCTCCCTCACAGCCGCCCCAAGGAGCCCGTCATGAGCCCAGGTGGGTGCTTGGGGGGGGGACGGGGGGGCACACACAAATTTTGGGGGGCTTTAGGGGTTTTTTATTATTTTATGACACTCTTTCCCCCCCTCCCCCCAGGGTCACGCCGTGCCAACTACAACCTGGGTGAGGCCGGGGGGGGGCTTCTTCCCGGGCCCCCCTCTGTGTGTCCCCAACCCCTGCCACTAACAGGGCAGGGCTGGGGGGCCTGGGGGGGTCCTGGGCGGGGTCGGGGGGGTCGGGGGGGGTCTGACCCCCTCCGTCCTGCCCCACAGAGGGGGTGTCGGTGAAGATGTTCCTGCGGGGCCGCCCCATCACCATGTACGTGCCCTCGGGGCTGGGCCCCTACGGGGGGCTGCGCGCCGAGCTGCCCCCCGAGCGCCTGCAGCTCGACTGGGTGTATCCTATTTGGGGGGGGGCACCCCACTGGGGGGGTCCCCGACCCTACATGGGGGTCCCCGACCCCGCCTGGGGGTCCCTGACCCCGCCTGGGGACCCCCCACCCTGTCCCCATCCCTTCCTGGGGGTCCCTATCCCCTTTTGGGGTTCCCTGTCCCCCCCCATCCTTCTCCCCACCCCCTCCTGCCCACCCCCATCCCCTTTTCACTCCCCCCCCATCCCCATCCCCACCCCACCCCAATCACCCCCTTTCTCCCCCCACCCCCCCCCAACCCCCTTTTTTTTTTGGGGGGGGGCTGTGAGTCCCTTTTTTTTTGTGGGGGGGTCCCTTTTTTTTTTTTTGGGGTGTCCCTCCCCGTTTCTCCCCTTAACTCGCCCCCCCCAGCTACGGGTACCGGGGCCGGGACAGCCGCTCCAACCTGCACGTGCTGGCGTCGGGCGAGCTGGTTTACTTCATCGCCTGCGTCGTCGTCCTCCTCCACGTCCCCCTCCGCCGCCAGCGCCACTACCTGCGCCACAGCGACTGCGTGCGCTGGTGAATCCCGGCCTGGGGGGGTTATTTGGGGTGTGGGGGGCCCCCCCAGCCCCGTTATCCCCCCCTCTCACCGCCCCGTTTCCCCCTCCAGCCTGGCCGTGCACCCCGACCGTCTCCGCGTCGCCACGGGGCAGGCGGCCGGCGTGGACAAGGACGGCAAGGTAACGGGGTCGGGGGCTGTCTGCGTGCCCCCCCCAGCCCCCAAATCCCGTGCCCAGCCCCCGTTTCCTTCTCTCCCCCCCCCCATTTTTTGTCCCCGCAGCCGCTGCAGCCCGTGGTGCACATCTGGGACTCGGCCACGCTGCTGACCCTGCAGCAGATTGGCCTCGGCAGCTTCGAGCGCGGCGTGGGCTCCCTCGCCTTCTCCACGGCCGTGAGTGCCCCCCCCAGACGCCCCCGGCCTTGTCCCCCTGTCCTTCTGTCCCTCTGTCCTTGTCCCTCAGTCCCACCCAGTCCCCTTGTCCCTCCGCCCCCCCATTTTCGTCCCCCTGCCCCTGTCCCCATCCCTCCATCCCCTGTCCCCCTGTCCCCCCATTTCCCTCCCCCTGTCCCCATCCCTCCGTCCCCTTGTCCCCCGTCCTTCTACCCCCCCGGGGGTCCCCCCGTGTCCCCCCCCGACCCCCCCGGTGTCCCCCCCAGGACCTGGGCGCCCACCTGTGTGTGGTGGACGACTCCAACGAGCACATGATGTCGGTGTGGGACTGCGCCCGCGGCACCAAGCTGGCAGAAGTGAAGGTGAGGAGGGGGTCCCGGGGGGGTGTCAAGGACTCAGAGGGGTGCCCTCACCACCCCCCCTAAAAAAAAAAACACCCCACAGAGCACCAACGAGTCGGTGCTGTCGGTGGAGTTCAACCCCCAGGACAGCGGCAGCATCATCACCAGCGGCAAGTCCCACGTCTACTTCTGGACCTGGAGCGGGGCCGCACTCACCAAGAAGCAGGGCATTTTTGGGGTGAGGGGGGCACCCAAAGGGGCTTGGGGGGGGCCCGGCCGGCACCCCTACCACCGCCTGCTGTTGTTTTCCCCCCCCTAGAAATATAAGAAGCCCAAATTCATCCAGTGCTTCGTTTTTGACGCCGCCGGGGACGTGCTGACCGGCGACTCTGAGGGCAACATCCTCACCTGGACCCGCGCCGCGGGGCCGGCGGGGAAAGGGGGCAAAGGTTTGGGGGCTGGGGGGGACACGGGGGGGGGGGGGTGGGGAGCTGGGGGGGTTGCCGTGAGGCTGAACCCCCCCCCCCCCTTGGCAGAGACGTACCAGATCGGGCAGCAGAGGCGGGCGCACGAGGGCAGCATCTTCGCGCTGTGCCGCCGGCGGGACGGGACGGTGCTGAGCGGCGGCGGCAAGGACCGCAGGGTGCTGAGCTGGAGCCCCGAGCTCCTCCTGCTGCAGGAGGCCGAGGTGGGGCACGCGGGACCCCCGAAATCTACCCCGGGAGCCCCAAAAATCCACCCCAGGACCTCGAAATCTGTCCCGGGAGCCCCAAAACCCACCCCAGGACACTGAAATCTGCCCTGGGACCCCATAATGCACCCCACAGACCCCAGAGTGGTTAGGGATTGGGAAGGGGGGCCGGGGGTGCCCCCCTCACCTCCCCCCTGTCCCCCCCGATCCCCTCCTATCCCCCCTGGTCCCCTCCTGCCCTCTCCCCTTGTCCCCCTTTTGTCCCCCCCATCCCCTCCTTCCCCCCCCATCTCCCCCCATTCCCCCTGCACCCCCCTTTACCCCCCGACCCCCCCGGCCCCCCCCCAGCTCCCCGAGCGTTTCGGCGCCGTGCGCACCATCGCGGAGGGGCCGGGCGAGGAGCTGCTGGTGGGCACCACGCGCAACGCGCTGCTGCGGGGCACGCTGGCCGACGGCTTCACCCCCATCGTGCAGGTGGGTCCTGGGGGGTTTTCGGGGGGTCTCCCTTCATGGGAGGGGGCTCAGGGTGACCCCCCCGCCTCGTGTCCCACCCCCCAGGGGCACACAGACGAGGTCTGGGGTCTCGCCACCCACCCCTCGCGCTGCCTCTTCCTCACCTGCGGCCACGACCGGCAGCTCTGCCTGTGGGACGGGCAGGAGCACGCCCTGGCCTGGAGCCTGGCCCTGGAGGTGAATTTATTTTGGGGGGGGGGGGGTTAAATAAAGGCTGAGGGGGGGCACAGAGAAGGCCCTGATGTCCTCTGTGTGTCCCCCCCACCTCCAGGACACAGGGCTCTGCGCCGACTTCCACCCTGGGGGCCAAGTGGTGGTCGTGGGGCTGCTGACGGGGCGGTGAGCAACCGACGGGGATTTTTGGGGTGGGGGGGGGAACAAGGAGCCCCCCCCCGACCCCTGACACCCCCTCCCGTGTTGTGTCCCCCCCCCAGGTGGCTGGTGCTGGACACTGAGACGCAGCAGCCGCTGGCGGGGGGCTCGGACGGCAACGAGCAGCTCTCGGTGGTGCGCTTCTCCCCCGGTGAGCCCCCCTTTATATCCTTTCGGCGGGGGTCTCCTGTGTCCCCCCCCACCCCCTAAGACCCCCCCAGCCCTAAAAAAAAAACCCTTTTGGGGTCCCGCAGACGGCTCCTTCCTGGCCATCGGCTCCCACGACAACGTCATCTACATCTACAGCGTGGCCGAGGGCGGCCGCAAGTACACCCGCTTCGGGCGCTGCACGGTGAGGGGGGGGCTTTTTTTTTAATGGGGGGGGGAAAGGAAGATCCTACCTCCCCTCTCCAAAGTCCCCAATGCCCCCTCCTGCCCCCCCCCAGGGGCACTCGAGCTTCATCACCCACCTGGACTGGTCCAAGGACGGCCACTTCGTCATGTCCAACTCGGGGGACTACGAGATCCTCTACTGTGAGCGGGCAACGGGGGGTGGGGGGCCCCCCAAAAAATTTGGGGGGGGTGGGGGGCACCTGGGGGGGTCTCTCAACTTTGTCCCCCCCGCAGGGGACGTGGCCGGGGGCTGCAAACTGCTCCGGAACCGCTTCGAGAGCCGGGACCGCGAGTGGGCCTCCTACACCTGCGTGCTGGGCTTCCACGTCTTCGGTGGGGGGACAGGGGGTTCTAGGGGGGGGTTGTTTTTTTTTGGGGGGGGTCAAGGGGTTTGGGGGGGGCAGGGGATTAGGGGGAGGTGGGGGGTTTTGGGGGGGTCCTGGGGTTTGGGGGGGGGCAAAGGATTTTGGGGGTGGGGATTTAGGGGGGCTCGGGATTTGGGAGGGGGTCCTGAGATTTGGGGGGGCTTTAAGGGATTTTTTTGGGGGGGCTTCAAGGGATTTTGGGGGGGGGGGTCCAGACATTTGCCTGCGGGCAGGGGATTTGCACATACACGTGAGGGCTCTAGCAATTTGGGGGAGGCTCTGGGGCTATTTTTTTCTTTTTTTTTTTTTTTTGGGGTGGGGGCTGACCTCGCTGTGTGCCCCCCCCCAAAAAAAACAAACAAACAAAAAAAAACAGGCGTGTGGCCCGACGGCTCGGACGGCACCGACATCAACTCCCTGTGCCGCTCCCACCACGAGCGCCTGGTGGCCGTGGCCGACGACTTCTGCAAGGTGCACCTCTTCCAGTACCCCTGCGCCCGCCCCAAGGTGGGCTGGGGGGGCCGGGGGGGGGCTTCTTACACGGGGAGGGGGCTGGGAGGGCAAGGGGGGTGCATGGGGAGGGGGAATGGGGGGAGGGAGGGGACTGGGGGGTGCATGGGGAGGTGGGGGGCACACATGTGTGCAAGGGGAGGGGGTGCACGGGGCACATGCGTGTGCACGGGACATGTGGGGGTGCATGGGGACACGGGGGGGGGTGCACAGGGACACGGGGGTGTGCACGGGGGGGCTGGGTGCATGCTGCATGCACACGCGTGTGCCAGGCTGCACGTGGGCACGCTTGGGTGGGTGTGCACGCTGCCACGGGCGTGCACTCACGCTTATACACATGTGCATGCTCCTATGTGTGCATGCTCCTATGTGTGCATGCTCATGCTCACATGCGTGTGCACACTCCCACGTGCAGCTACTTGCTCTTACACGTGTGTTCACGCTCCTACATGCATGCGTGTTCTCCTGCATGTGTGCACACTCCTGTGTGTGCACGCTCCTCCATGTGTGTGCATGCTCCTGCATACGTGCACACGCTCTCACACACGTGCACATGCTCCCCCACACGTGTGCATGCTCCTTTAGCTTTGTGCATGCTCCCACACTCTCCTACCTGCCAGCACACGCTCCTACATGCGTGTGCACGCTCCGACACACTCCTACATGTGTGTTCATGCCCCCACGCGCACGTGCACGCTCCCACACGCCCCCCCACCCCCCCCCACAGGCTCCCAGCCACGTCTACGGGGGCCACGGCAGCCACGTCACCAACGTGCGTTTCACCCACGACGACGGGCACCTGGTGTCGCTGGGGGGCAAGGACACCGGCGTCTTCCAGTGGCGGGTGCTGGGGGGGCCCCCGGTGCCCGCCGGGGGGGCCGCGGAGCCCCGTTGAGGCCCCCCCGTTACCCCCGTTACGGGACCAGGGGGGCCCCGGCCCCCCCCAGCTCACTTTTTTACCCTCCCCCCTTTAAATAAAGCCTTGGAGCGGGCGCCCGGCTCCCCGCCTGCTTCCTGCCGCCGTTACCGGGCCCCGCTTCCGGTCCGGAGCCGGAAGCGGCCGCCCGTTTCCCGGAAGCGGCGGGAGAGCCAACGGCTCCGTGCCGGAAGCGCTCGTGGGGCGGGGTGGGGATCGGTTCCCGAAGGTGTTCCGGAAATACCCGAAGGTGTTCCGGAAGCGCTCGGGGCTCCGGCGGAACTTACCGAGGCCATTCCGGAAGAAGCCGAAGGCGCTCCGGAGATTCCCGAGCTACTTCCCGAGCTCCCTCCGAAGATTTCCGAGCCCGCTCCGAAAGCTCCCGAACGCGGCAGCGGAGCCGTTCGGAAAAGAGCCGAGCGTCTCCGGAAAGCCCCGAGGCCGTTCCGAAAAGAGCCGAGCCTTTCCGAAAGCTCCCGAGGCTGCAGCGAAGCGGTTCCGGAAAAAGCCGAAGGGCTCC
Source organism: Aythya fuligula (assembly GCF_009819795.1). Lineage (NCBI taxonomy): Eukaryota > Metazoa > Chordata > Aves > Anseriformes > Anatidae > Aythya > Aythya fuligula. Next base: position 36,214 of record NW_022474003.1, on the reverse strand, counting down.
GGAAAGAGCCGAGGGGCCTCCGGAAGGAGCCGAAGCCTCTCCGGAAGGAGCCGAAGGTGCCGGTGCGGAGGCGGCGGGAGCGGGAGGCGATGGAGGCCCGGGGGTAGCGCGGCCCAGCCGAGCGGCCATGGCGGCCAACATGTACCGCGTCGGCGGTGAGCCCGGGGGGGGCCGAGGGGGGGTCCTGGGGGCCGGGGGGGGCCGGGAGGGGAACGGGGGGGCCGGGGGGGAGGCCGGGTGGGAAGGGGAGGGGGGATGGGGGGGTGAAAAGGGGAGGGGGGGCCTAAAAAGGAGGGGGGGGCCCCAAAAAGGTGAAGGGGGGGGGAAAAGGGGGTGAAAAGGGGAGGGGGGACCCCAAAAATGAGAGGGGGGGTCCCAAAAAGGAGGAGGGGGGGCTAAGAAAGGGGGGGGCATCAAAGGAGGGGGGACCCCAAAAAGGGGAAAGGGGGGGATAGGGGGGGTCGTCGGGGAGGGGGGGACCCCAAAAAGGGGAGGGGGGGATCCCAAAAAGGAAGGGGAGGGCCTGAAAAAAGGGGGAGGGGGGCAAAAAGGGGGGGGGTCCTTAGGAAAGGGGGGGGGTCGGGGGGGTCTCCAAAACATGGGGGGGGCTCGAGAAGGGTAAGGGGGGGCCCTGAGTAAGGGGAGGGGGGGCAAAAAGGGGACGGGGGGGGCAAGGCCGAGGGGACCTTTTTTTGGGGGGGATTTTTGGGGGGGGGTCCTGGGGGGGGAGGATACGTCTGGGGCCCCCCCCTTGGGTTTGAGGGGGGAAAAAAGAGGGGGGAGCATTTAAAAAGGGCTTGGGGGGGCTTAAAATAAAGGGGGGGGGGGCTTAAAATAAAGAGGGGGGTCTTAAATTCCTCCCCCCCCCCCCCAGACTACGTCTACTTCGAGAACTCCTCCAGCAACCCCTACCTCGTGCGCCGCATCGAGGAGCTCAACAAGGTGAGCGGCGCCCCCCCGCTTCAAAAAAAAACCCCGGGGGGGATCCCTAAATCCCTGCAGCATCCTCACAACCCCCCCCCTTTTTTTTTTTTTTTTTGCCCCCCCCCCCCAGACCGCCAACGGCAATGTGGAGGCCAAGGTCGTCTGCCTCTTCCGCCGCCGTGACATCTCCAGCAGCCTCAACAGCTTGGCCGACAGCAACGCCCGTGAGTGGTTTATTTTTTTTGGAGGGGGGAGCCCTGCTTCTGCCCCACCCCCCCCCATTTTTTAATTTTCACCCCCCCCCCCCCCCCGGGGGCTGGGGGGGGTGGTGGGGGCAGATCCGGGCTCGCTTCCCCCCACCCCGAGGGGCTCTCGGCTCCCTGATGGGGGTGTGGGGGGGGGTTGTGCCCCCCCCAGTTTGATCCCAGGTGCCCCCCCCCCAATTTTCAGGCTGTTTTCCACCCGGGGGGGTTGGGAATTTATTTTTGGGGGGGGGGGCACTGCGGGTTCGGTGGCCAAAACTCCTCGGGATCTGTGGATGAAATGTGGGGGGGGGCACAGAAATAAAAGGGGGGGGCAAGCAGGGGGTCCCCAACCCTCCTTGAAGTGGGGGGGGGGCTTCTGGGGTGTCTGTGCCCCCACCCCCCCAGGGTTTTTTTATGCGTGAATCAAGCTGGGTTGTATCCCCCCCTTTTTTTTTTTTTATCCCCCCTCCGGGCTCTCAAGGCTGCCAAAATCCGAGGGAGGGGGGCACAGGGACAACAACACACCCCCGGGGGGGGGGCTTGAGCATTGTGGGGGTGGACAACGACCCCCCCACATCCTTTTTTTCCCCCCCCACCAGGAGAATTCGAGGAGGAGTCGAAGCAGCCCCCCATGACGGAGCAGCAGCGGCACCAGCTGAAGCACCGCGAGCTCTTCCTCTCCCGCCAGTTCGAGTCGCTGCCAGCCACCCACATACGGTGCGGGGCCTCCGGGGGGGCCTTTTCCTTCTTTTCCTCGTGCCCCCCCTCCCATTTTTAACCCCCCCCCTTTCTTTATTTCCCCCCCCCGGCAGTGGGAAGTGCAGCGTGACACTGCTCAACGAGACCGACATCCTGGGGCAGTATCTGGAGAAGGAGGTGAGCCCCCCCCTCATGGGGGTGGTTTTGGGGTGTAATTAAAACCGTGCCCCCCCCAGCACCTGGCTGAGCCCTTTATTATTTTTTTTGCCCCCCCCCCCCCAGGACTGTTTTTTCTACTCGTTGGTCTTCGACCCTGTCCAAAAAACCCTCCTGGCCGACCAGGGTGAGATCCGCGTGGGCTGCAAGTACCAGGCTGAGATCCCCGACCGGCTGGCTGAAGGTTTGGGGGGGGCTCCGTGACCTCGGGGGGGGGCTTCTCTGCCTGCCTCCCCCCCAAAAAAAACCCTCCTGCCCTTCTGAAGGTGAGTCGGACAACAGGAACCAGCAGAAGATGGAGATGAAGGTGTGGGACCCCGACAACCCCCTGACGGACCGGCAGATCGACCAGTTCCTGGTGGTGGCGCGGTGAGGGGGGTCCCGGGCTGGGAAACAGGGGGGTCCCGGGGAGATTTGGGGTCCCTCTGACCCCCCCTTTGTTTTTTTTACCTCTTTTCAGGGCCGTCGGGACCTTCGCCCGCGCCCTGGACTGCAGCAGCTCCATCCGGCAGCCCAGCCTGCACATGAGCGCGGCCGCGGCCTCGCGGGACATCACGCTGGTGAGGGGGGGGGGGCGCGGTGGGAGGGGGTTTTGGGGTCCCCTTCTGTGCCCCGTAGGGTTTGGAGGGGGTTTGGGGGCCCCTTTTTGTCCCCCGTGGGATTTTTGGGCCCCCTTTCTGCCTCCCCATGGCTTTCTTGGGACCCGCTTTCACCCCCATGTGATTTTGGGGACCCCTTTCTATCCCCATTTTTTTTTTTAGGACCCCTTTCTGCCCCCAAAAAGGATTTTGGAGCTCCATCCCGTGGGGGGGGGGGGGACACATTCCCAACCATTTATCTGTGTGGGGGTGCACCACCCCCTGCCCCCCACCCCCCATCCCCTCCCCGCTCCCCTCAGCTCCAGGCTCTCCCTGGGGGGGTCTCCCCTTTACATTTTGGGGTTCTCCATGATGATTTATTTTTCGTGCCCCCCCCGCAGTTCCACGCCATGGACACCCTGCAGCGCAACGGCTACGACCTGGCCAAGGCCATGGCCACGCTGGTGCCGCAGGGGGGGCCGGTGCTGTGCCGCGACGAGATGGAGGAGTGGTCGGCCTCCGAGGCCATGCTCTTTGAGGAGGCCCTGGAGAAATACGGCAAGGACTTCAACGACATCCGGCAGGACTTCGTGAGCCGCGGGGGGGGGAAGGATTTTGGGCCGGGAATCATTTTTCCCCCCCCCTTTTTAAGCCTAAAACCTCACCCCCCCTTTCCCTTCCCCTCCCCGCAGCTGCCCTGGAAATCCTTGGCCAGCATCGTGCAGTTCTACTACATGTGGAAGACCACCGACCGCTACATCCAGCAGGTGAGGACGCCCCCCGCCTCCCCAGGCTCTATTTTTTTTCCTGGGGGGGGGTCCCTGCGTGTCTTTCCCCCCCCCCCTTTTAACTCCCCGTTGGCTCGCAGAAGAGGCTGAAGGCAGCGGAGGCGGACAGCAAGCTGAAGCAAGTCTACATCCCCACCTAGTGAGTTCGGGGGGGGCTTTCTGCAGGTGTGAGGAGGAGGAGAAGCCGCCCCCGGTCTCCCCTGACCCCCCCTTTTTTACCTCCCCCCCCCAGCACGAAGCCGAACCCCAACCAGATCATCTCGGTGGGCTCCAAACCCGGCATGAACGGGGCCGGCTTCCAGAAGGGGCTGACCTGCGAGAGCTGCCACAGTCAGTTTTGGCAGGGGGAAAGAAAGGATTTGGGGGGGGTTAAAAGGGTCCGGGGGGGGATCAGAGCAGGGCTGGGGAGTGAGGGGACAGCGGGGGGGCTGCGGGGCAGGGTTTTGTGGGGCTGGGGGTGCTTTGGGGCTGGCTGTGGTGCCCAAAGCGGGGGTCCCGTTGCCTGTGGGGTTTTTTTTAACACTTTTTTGTGCCCCCCCCCAGCCACCCAGTCAGCCCAGTGGTACGCCTGGGGCCCCCCCAACATGCAGTGCCGCCTCTGCGCCTCCTGCTGGATCTACTGGAAGAAATACGGGGGGCTCAAGACCCCCACCCAGCTGGAGGGGGCAGCGCGCAGCGCCTCGGTGAGCCCCGGGACCGCCCGAGAGGGGATCCCCGCAGCCCCCCGCCCCATTTAACCCCCGTTTTTTCCCCCCCCATTGTTCCAGGAGCCTCACTCCCGCGGCCACCTCTCCCGGCCCGAAGCCCAGAGCCTCTCGCCCTACACCACCAGCGCCAGCCGGGCCAAGCTGCTGGCCAAAAACCGCCAGACCTTCCTCCTGCAGACCACCCGCCTCACCCGCCTGGCCCGCCGCCTCTGCCGCGACGTCCTGCAGCCCCGGCGCGCCGCCCGCCGCCCCTACGCCCCCATCAACGCCAACGCCATCAAGGCCGAGTGTAGGCCGGGGGGTTTTTTGGGTCGGGGGGGGTGAGGGAGTCCCCCTAGGGGGGTTGCCGCTCACCCCGTGCCCCCCCCAGGCTCCATCCGGCTCCCCAAAGCTGCCAAGGCGCCCCTCAAGATCCACCCGCTGGCGCGGCTCCCCCTGGCCGCCATCGTCAAGGAGCTGGGTGAGAGGCTGGGGGGGGGGGTTGGGGGCCCCCTTCTGTGCCCCAAGAGGGGTTTGGGGGCTCCTTTCCCTGTCCTGAGGGGTTTGGAGGGGGTTTGGGGTCCCCTTTCCATGCCCAGAGGGGGGTTTGGGGGACCCCTTCTGCACTCCATGGGGTTTGGAGGAGTTTGGGGGTCCCCTTCTATGTCCTGAGGGGGTTTGGAGAGGGTTTGGGGGGCCCCTTCTGTGTCCTGAGGGGGGTTTGGGGGCTCCTTTCTGTGCCCCAAAGGGCTTGGAGGGGATTTGGGGTCCCCCTTCTATGTCCTGAGGGGACTTGGGGGCTCCCTTCTGTGTCCTGAGAGGGGTTTTGGGGCCCCCTTCTGTGCCCCATGGGCTGTTTGGGGGCCCCTTTCCAACCCCATGGCATTTTTGGGGGCCCCCTTCTGTGTCCCTAGGGGGTTAGGGGTCCCTCTTCTCCCCCCATGGGACTTTTGGGGCCCCCTTCTGCGCCCCCCCAGTGGGGCCTTTGGGTGCTCACAGAGGGCTGGGGACGGCTTTAGGGCCAGGGGGCTTTAGGGGGGGTCCTCCCCCTATATCTGGGGGGGGGCAGCACCCCCTGAGCCCCCCCCTCACCCCCTCCCCCAGCGGCCCAGGCCCCCCTGAAGCCGAAAACCCCGAGGGGCACCAAGACCCCCATCAACCGCAACCAGCTGAGCCAGAGCCGAGGGCTGGCGGGGCTGGGGGGCAAGCGGGGCTACGAGGGGGCGGCCGAGGGCCACCGCCCCCCCCGGGTAAGAGGGGCGGGGCCACGGGGAGGGGGGCGGGGCCTGTGGGAGGGGGTGGGGCCACGGGGAGGTGATTGACGGGTGGGGAGTGGGGTGGGGGTATGGGAAAGGGGTGGGGCTTAGGGGCAGGGCCTATGGGAGATGATTGACATGTGGGGGAGTGGGAGGGGGTGGGGCCTATGGAGGGGCGTGTCTAATAGTGGGCGTGGATTGGGGTGATTGACATGTGGGTGTGCTGCATGGGGGTGATTGACAGGTCACTGAAGGGGGGTGGGGCTGGGATAAGGAGGGCGGCTGGCGATTGGTGGAGGCTGAGGCGGGTGGGCGGGGCCTGATGGCAGCTCCACCCCCCTCCTCCCCATGCAGGTGGGGGCCTCAGGGGTCCCCTTCTCGGCCAACGGGCGGCCCCTGGCGGGGGGGCTGCGGGCCGGGCCCCCCCCCGCCAGCAAGCGCCAGAAGCTGAACCCCGCCGACGCCCCCAACCCTGTCGTCTTCGTGGCCACCAAGGACACCCGGTAAGGTTTTGGTGGGGGTCACGGGGGGGGCCTCCTCGCCCCCAAAACCCCAAACCCGCAATTTCTAACCCCAGTTTTTTTCCCCCCCCCCCAGGGCCCTGCGGAAGGCGCTGACCCACCTGGAGCTGCGCCGCGCCGCCCGCCGCCCCAACCTGCCCCTCAAGGTGAAGCCGGGGCTGCCCCTGCGGCCCGGGGGGGCCCTGGCGCCCCCCCCGCCCCCCCACCCCGCCAGCACCTCGGAGCCGATCGTCCTCGAGGACTGACCCACCCCCCACACACACCCTCCCCCTGTCCCTCGCCGCATCCCTTTTGTATTTTTTTTATTTCCATAGAAACCGCGTGGGTTTTGGGGGCTGAGGGCTGGGGGTGGGGGATGGGGAAACACTGCCCTCCCCCCCCGTCCTTCCCCCCCCCACTCCCCCCACCCCGCGGGACCCTTTTGTACGTGGAGCGACGCCCCCTGGTTTTGTATCTCGGGCTGTCCCGGTTCTGTAGCGACAGAAAATAAACCGACGGCTTTTCTTCAGCCTGCCCCCCCCCTATTTACCCTTCCACCCTCCCCGGTACCGGCCCCCCCCCCGGAAAACGGTACCGGGGTGGAGGGGGGAGGAACCTTCGGGGCGGAACCTTTGTGCTAAGGGAGCTGTTCTCCGAGTGGGGGGGGGGAAGTTGAAAGCGGGCGGACCGCTGTAAGCGAAGGGGGGGGGAACCCGGCGGTGCGGACCGGAAGTTCCCTCAGAACCGCCCGGAAGTAGCCGCGGAGCGGTTTCTCCGCCATGGACGGGGGCGGCGGCTCTAGCCCGGAGCCGGTAACGGCGGCGGGGCCCAGCCCGGCCCCGGAGCTGCCCCCGGAAGCGGATCCGGACGTGGAGCCGCTGCCTCGGGGCGGCTTCCGCTGCCGCTTGTGCCAGGTGGCGGCGGCCAACCGTGAGTGAGGGGGGTACGGGGGGGGGGACAGGTTGCACCGGGGCCGTTCCGGGCTAACGGCGCCGCCTCAGGGCCCAGCCTGGCCGAGCACCTCCGGGGCAAGAAGCACCAGCGGCTGCGGAGCCTCCGGGCCGAGCGGCGGGCGCAGGAGCAGCGGAGCCTCTTCGTCAGCGGCTTCGCCCGGGGCACGGCGGCCGAGGAGCTCGCAGCCTACTTCGGGGCCTTCGGGGAGGTGGTGGCGGTGGTGATGGATAAGGAGAAGGTACCGGGAACTGGGAGGGGGAACTGGGAGAGGGAACAGGGAGGGGGCTCCGGGGACTGGGAGAGGGCACCGGGAACAGCGATGGGGAGCGGGGAAGGGGTACTGGTAATGGGGAGGGGGCACTGGGAACAGGGAGGGCAATGGGGAGGGGCACCGGGAACGGGGAGTGGACCCCGGGGAGCTGACATTTGCCCCCCCCCCCTCAGGGTGCCTACGCCATCGTGGAGCTGCAGGAGGCGGCGAGCCGGGAGCGGGCGTTGGCGCAGCCCCAGCACGCCTTGGCCGGGCGGAGCCTCCGTGTCCGGCCCCGGGAGCAAAAAGATTTCACCCGTCCTTTGCCGGGACGCAGCGCCCACCGGGAACCCCTCGGCGCTGAGCAGCTGGAGCGGGCCTTGTGCCAGGCCAAGGATGTGAGCTGGAGGCTTGGGATCCCTTGTGGGAGGTCCCTGGGGGGGATTTGGGGCCGAGGGGGGGGTCAGGGAGGGATGTGCAAGGGCCAGCGGGGTGTTTTGGGGTGTGTGGGGCCGGCGACGAGGCTTCTCCCCGCAGGTGGACGCGCAGATGGAGCAGCTGGTGGGGCTGCTGGAGCTGAGCGAGGGTGAGCGGCGCCTGCGGCACCTCCTGGTCGCGCTCTTCCAGGAGGTTTTCTCCGAATTCTTCCCCGGTGAGTCCCCATTTGCCCCATGGGACGTGTGGGGAGCCTGGCGTGGCCCTTGGGTAACTGCAGGTGTTGTCTCCTCCCAACCAGGCTGCTCCGTGCTGCCTTTTGGCTCCTCCGTCAACAGCTTCGACGCCCACGGCTGCGACCTGGACCTGCTCCTCGACTTGGAGCCCACCAAATCCCTGCAGAGCTCGGTGCGGGGAAGCCCCGGGGCGGAAGAATCCATCCTGAGCGACATCGACCTGGCGTCGGCCTCGCCCCCGGAGCTGCTGGAGCTGGTGGCGGCCGTGCTGCGCCGCTGCGTGCCAGGCGTGCGCCGTGTCCGCGCCGTGCCCACCGCCCGCCGCCCCGTCGTCAAGTTCAGCCACAAGCAGTCAGGTTTAGCGGGCGACATCTCCGTCGATAACAGGTCCGGGGGGCGCGCGCGGGGTGCACGTCCGTCCCTCTCTTTGTTTTGTGACGCCCCCGCGTCCCCTCCCCGCAGGCTGGCACTGCACAACACGCGGTTCCTGCGGCTCTGTGCCGAGGCGGACGAGCGCGTGCGGCCGCTGGGCTACGCCGTGAGGCTGTGGGCCAAGCAGCAGGGTTTGGCAGGTGAGCATGGCCTGCGTGGAGTTTGGCACTTGGGGGGTGCGTGGGGCCTCTCTGACGCTGTCCCCCCCCTCAGGAAACCCCGCTGGGGGCGGCCCCCTCCTCACCAACTACGCGCTGACGCTGCTGGTGCTGTTCTTCCTGCAGACGCGCAGCCCCCCGGTGCTGCCCGCGGTCGCCCGGCTGCGGGAGCTGGCAGGTAGGGCCCCTCCATCCGTCTGTCTGTCCAGCAGGGCTTTTTTTTTTTTTTTTTTTTTTTTAAGGATTTTCTTTCTTTTAGGGAACGAGGACCACGTCGTGGTGGCCGGCTGGGACTGCAGCTTTCCCCGGGACGCGGCGTTGCTGGAGCCCAGCGCCAACAGCAAGAGCCCCAGTGAGCTTTTGGGGCCGGGGGAAGGTGGCGGGGCTGAGGACCCCAATATTGAGGCCCCCAGCACTGCCCTCGTTGCTTTTCCTCCCCCAGGCTCGCTGCTGGCCGAATTCTTTCATGTTTTCGGGGACTTTGACTTCTCGGGCCGAGTGCTGTCGCTGCGGGAGGGCCGGGCGCTGCCGCTGCCGGAGGCCAGCGAGCTTTTCAAGCTGGGGTCCCTCAACCTGCAGGACCCTTTCGAGCTGAGCCACAACGTGGCAGCCAACGTCACCGAGAAGACGGCGGCGCGCTTGGGGCACTGCTGCCGCGCCGCCGCCAAGTACTGCCGCAGCCTGCAGTACCGCTGCAAGTCCGCCAAGGGCCGGGGCTGGGGCCTGGTGCGGCTTTTCCAGCCCGGCGCCGTGGAACCGGGGGCAGGCGCCGCTTCTTTCCTCATCACCATCCCCATGCCTGCCCCCCGCTGCCCCGAGGAGCCTGGAGAAGGCTTCAAGGAGATCTGCGCCGGCATCGCCTTCGTGCTGCGCGACGTCCTCCGCTGCCGCTGCACCCCGGGGAAGCCCCCCAAGCAGCTGGGAGCCCCTGGAGTGGGGCAGAGCCTCCCTGAGGACCCTGTAGGGGGCAAGGAGCCACCGGGTGACACCGCAGGAGAGGAGGAGGAACCTTTGCAGCCAGCCACAGCCTCCAAGCGGCCCCAGCCTGATGGGATGGACGGTGCTGCGCTGCCCTGTGCCAAGAGGCCACGGGTGAATGGCCCTGAGCAGGAGGAAGAGGAGGAGGAGGAGAAGGAGGAGGAGGTGGTGGCGAGCTGGAGCTGCACCATCTGGCACCGCGTGTGGACGGGCCGCCGCCGCCTGCGCCGGCAGCTCCTGCACGGGGCCAGCCCCGAGGAGCCCGAGGAAGGAGGGGACTCGCTGGAGCTGGAGCAGAAAGTGTCAGAGGCCATCGTGCAGCACGAGGGAGCCGCCCAGCCGCCGGAGCCGCTGCTGCGCTTTGAGGCCAGCGCCCGGCTGGCAGGAGGGGGGCAGCGGGAGCCGCGGGTGCTGCTTCGCCTCACCCCCAGCCCGGCCCCGGGGCCGCTCTTCAGGGACTTTTTCCATTTCCTGCAGGCTTTCCTGCCCCCTGCCCTGCGGCGCCACCTGGGCTGGGGGCCAGGTGCAGATCCCCAGAGCTGAGGGGGGCAGCGGGGAGGGGGGTGGGGAATTTATGGAATTGATGATTTTATTTTCTTACGCTTTGTACAATAAAGGCCCGTGTTGGAGTAGCGCTGACGTTGAAGTGAGGACACGTAACGGGGAGCTTAATTAATATTTCAACATTAATAACGAATCTGTTGATATTAATATAACTTAATGTCAACAATTAATACCTTACTGACGTTTAATGACGCAATATTTTAATCCGAGCCCCCGTTAACACCGGAGACACCGAACACAAGAGGAGGCTGTCATTTCCCGTTACAATCCTATCGCCTCCCCCTACTACCGCAGGCACGGCGAGGCCGCTGGCCCCGTGCCCCTCCCGTTCCCCCCGTGTTCTCCGCCCTTTGCACCGCGTCCCAGCGCCTCCTTTCCCCGCCTTTCCCCCCCTCCCGCCCCCCCGAGCGCCGTTTTCCCGGTGGCGGCGCTCCCGGCAGCCCCCGCGAGCAGCGCGCCCCCTCATTACCATAATCCCTCCCCTTTCCTCACCCTCCACCTCAGTTTGCATGCCGCGCCCCCATTGGCTCACCCTCCTCCCGCCTCTCCCTCGGCTCCCCCCCGCCTCCACGCTCTCTATTTGCATAGCCCCGCCCACGGTGGGCGTGGCCCGCGCCGGGCCGGGCGCGCCGGCGCGCCATGGCGGAGCGGGAAGAGCGGCGCTTCGTGGAGCTGCCCCGGGACTCGGTGCGGCTGATGGCGGAGAGCGCGGGCGTGGAGCTCAGCGACGAGGTGGCGGCGCTGCTGGCCGAGGACGTCTGCTACCGGCTGCGGGAGGCCACGCAGGTCCGCCCGGGCCCTTTTCCTTGCTACCGGACCCGGTGTCGTTACCGGAGCTGGTAACCGGCGCGCTGACGGTTCGCTCCCCCCCCCTCCCCGCCCCGGTTCCCAGCAGAACAGCTCCCAGTTCATGAAGCACACGAGGCGCCGCAAGCTGACCGTGGAGGATTTCAACCGGGCACTGCGCTGGAGCAACGTGGAGGTGCGGGGGCTGAGGGTCCCCTATAGGGTTGGGGGGGGGGGGGTCCCGTTACCGGACCCGTTACCGTCTGTGTGTATGGGGGGAATGTCGTGTCCCTGCAGGCCGTGTGCGGTTACGGCTCCCAGGACGCGCTGCCTTTCCGTGCCATCAAGGAGGGCGAGCTGTACTTCCAGGAGGACCGCGAGGTCAACCTGGTGGAGCTGGCCCTGGCCACCAACATCCCCAAGGGCTGCGCCGAGACGGCTGTGCGAGGTCAGGATCCCCCCAGTGCCCCCCCCCCGGTAACCTCCCCTGCCAAACTGAGACCCCCCGCAGAGCACTCAGAGCCACCGCCACACTCCCTTGCAGTGCACGTTTCCTACCTGGATGGCAAAGGCAACCTGGAGCCGCAGGGAGCTGGTAAGGATTTGGGAGGCAGCTCGTGGCCCCCCCACAGCACCAGGAGGGGCAGAAAGCCCCCCCCTCCTCCCCCCGTGACACCGTTCCCTGGCAGTGCCCAGCGCCGTCTCCACGCTGACCGACGACTTGCTCAAGTACTACCAGCACGTCACAAGGGCCGTGCTGGGTGACGACCCCCAGCTGATGAAGGTGAGCTTTTTTTTTTTTGGGGGGGAGGGGGGGGATAGGGGGTCTCCAGAGCGGGGCTGACCCCTCGGCGTCCTTGCAGGTGGCCCTGCAGGACCTCCAGAGCAACTCCAAGATCGCTGCCCTCCTGCCTTACTTCGTCTACGTGGTCAGCGGGGTGCGTGCCTTGGGGTTCTTATTTTGGGGAGCGGGGGGTGCAGCCGCACGCTGAGCCCCCCGCGTGTCCCCCCCCCGTCCCCCTGTTCCCCCCCCACAGGTGAAATCGGTGAGCCACGACCTGGAGCAGCTGAACCGGCTGCTGCACATCGCCCGCAGCCTGATCCAGAACCCCTACCTCTGCCTGGGCTCCTACGTCCGCAGCCTCATCAGCAGCGTCATGTACTGTGCCCTGGAGCCCCTGGCCGCCTCCATCAACCCCCTCAACGACCACTGGACGCTGCGCGACTATGCTGCCATGCTGCTCAGCCGCATTTTTTGGTGAGGGGGGAGATCCCATGGGTTGTTTTTTTTTTTTTTTGGGGTGGAGGGCAGGGGGCTGGCACCGTCCCCAGGAGCGACTTTGGGACTGGAGCGGGGTCTGCCCTTGTCGCCCGCAGGACCCACGGCGACCTGGTGAGCGGCCTCTACCACCAGATTCTCCTCTCCCTCCAGAAGGTGCTGGCCGACCCCGTGCGCCCCCTCTGCTCCCACTACGGCGCCGTGGTGGGGCTGCACGCCCTGGGCTGGAAGGTGAGCGGGGTTTGGGGTGTGTGTGGGGGGTACAACGCTGCCTCTCCGTGCCCCCCTACCCCTAGAACAATCCCACCCTCCTTGTCCCTGCAGGCAGTGGAGCGCGTCCTTTACCCGCACCTCTCCACCTACTGGGCCAACCTGCAGGCCGTGCTGGACGATTACTCCGTCTCCAACGCCCAGGTGAAGGCGGACGGGCACAAAGTTTACGGCGCCATCCTGGTGAGTGGCCTGGGGGGGCGTTTGGGGACCCCCTCCTTGGGATCCCCTCGTTGCCCACACTCCCTCCCCAGGTGGCTGTGGAGCGCCTGCTGAAGATGAAGGCGCAGCAGGCGGCCGGCCAGCAGCCGGAGGGCTCCCCGCGACACAGCCCCAGGCCGGAGCCCCCAGCCGAGGCGGGTTTGGGTCTGGGCCGGCCCCTGCTGCAGCTGGGGGGGGGCAGCGGCGGTGGCCCCTCAGCAGCCCCCCCGCCGCCAGCCCTATCTTTGCACGACATGTACCGCGAGCTCTATGACTTCTTTGGCGACAGCCTGGCTGCCCGCTTCGGCACGGGGCTGCGGCCCCCCGCCCCACCGCCACCGCTGCCCCCCAGCACCCCCGAGAAGGAGCCGCCGGCCTTCGGGGGCGAGGGGGGGGCCCGCAAAATGCCGCAGCTGACGGCCAGCGCCGCCGCCAGCCCCCCCGAGGAGGAGAGCCCCCGGCCGGCGCTGCACCGCTCCGCCAGCCTGCCCCGTGCCCGCGGCACGGCACGGCAGCCCGGCCACCGGCCGGGGGCTCGCGATGTCTTCCAGAAATGCCGTTTCACCCCCCGCGGGGCCCCCCGCTTCAGCTTCGTCATCGCGGGGCGCCAGGCGGGGCGGCGCTGCCGGGGTCGCCTCTTCCAGACCAATTTCCCTCAGCACCACGGCCCGGGCCACGTCTCCCGCTACGCCCAGAAGCTGCCCATGATCGGCCGCACCGCCCGGCCGGCTCGGCGCTGGGCTCGTGCCGAGTATTCCCTGCATCTCCTCCTCTGAGACCAGCCCGGGGCGGGTGCTCGGGGTGCTGCCAGTCGCTGTGGTGCCAGCCGGGCAGTTAATAAAACAGCGGGTGCTGTTCAGCCTGGAGGGTTTGTGGCCTCGGTGGGGTGATGGGGTGCTGAAGCACCCTGTTTGGGTGGAATTGGGTGCTCTTTGGTGTCCCGTGGCTGGATGCTGCTCCGTTGCCTGCCCCCCATGTGCGTTCACCCCCCCATCGCCGGGCTGCAGACAGCTGTGTGGGTGTTCTGCCTTCACCCCTGGGCGAAGCCTCGCAAACAGGCTGGGAGCTGCCGGAGCCCCACGGGGCTGGGAAGCTGCCAAAGCCCGGCCCCGTGCCGGCGGCAGAGCAGGGGTGGGGCGGAGGAGGCAGGGCTGAGCGGGCTGGGAAGATGGCGGTGTCTGTCCCGTGGCTGCTGGGGCTGGCTCTCCACGGGGCCGTGTTCCTCTGCGGCATTGTCTGCGCTTCGGCTCTCACGGTGGCACAGGTACCAGGGGGGTGGGAGGGGGCTTGGTGCCCCTTGGGGAGCTGCAGGGCTGCCCTGGGGGGGGCTCCATCCCTTCCCCAGTCCTGTAGGGAGCTGTTTGTGGTCGCAGTGCAGGGGCGTCGGGGGAAGCTGGGACGTGTGGGGACGCTGAGCACCCCCAGCCCATCCTGTTCCCCCCGTGTGACACACAAATATGCGACCAAACAGGTGGTTTTGGCTTCCTTCCTTCCTCCTCCTCCTCACTGCTCCATGCTGCCCCCGGGGGTCACCATGAGGCACCCCCCCCCAGCAACACCCTCCCCTCCATAGGGAGAGTTTGGGGGCCAGTGCCTCCTCTACGGCGCTGTGAGCTGGAATGGGAGCGCTCTGGTGCCCAGGTCCTTCAGCCACGTCTCCCTCTGCTACTTCGTCTCGGCTGTCTCTGTTGTGGTGGCCCTGTGCTGCTTCGCGGTGCTGCTCTACAGCTGCTGCACGGACGAGCCTCAGCGGTGAGCGGGGTGTGGGGCTGGGGCACCCGATGGTGTCCCTGCCCCGCTGACGCCTGCTCCCCGCTCCCGCAGGAGCCGTGCGTGCCTCACCTTCACCCTGGTCGTGGCCGCTGTCATCCTCCTCTTCCTCCTCATCTCAGCCTGCATCCTCCGCGCAGGAATGGACGTGCTCTGTGCCTCCATCATGCACACCAAGCAGCTGGCCAGGTAAGGGCAGCCCTGCCTGGGGAAACCCCTGCAGGCTCGGGCTGGCGGTGCTGTTGGGGCTGCCCCTGTGTGTGTCTCCCCCCCCTCCTTTTCTCATGCCTGCTCCCGATCCCTGCAGCTGTCAGGAGGCTGAGCGCAAGCCATGGGTGTCCTACAGACCAACGCGCTTCTACAGCAACCTCTACAGCGCACAGGTGAGCAGGTACAATGGGGCAGGCAGCCACTGGAGCCCTCCCTGCCACGGGAAGCCAAGAAATCAGTAGGGGGGGGACACGTTGTGCATCTCCACCCATGCCTCATCCTGCAGGCATCAGCCTGGGTCAACGTGTTCCTCTGGTGCCTGCTGCTGGCCTGGCTGCTCATCCAGCAGCGGAGGGAAGCCCCCATCCCGCTGCTGCGCCACCAGGACCCTGAGTGGAGCACCGAGACAGAAGCCATCCTAGGGGGACAGCCGAGACGGAGCTGAAGGAAGGGGTCAGCACGCCTGGCACACAACGACAAGCAGGGTGGGAGGAGGCGCAGCGGTGGCGTTGGCCCGGACACCTCATTAGCCCTGCAGGCGCTGATGAGGCCAGCGGTGCAAAAGGACGCAGCCTTTACACCCCGTGCTGGCAGAGGGGAGCCATGCGGCAGGAAACCCGCAGCCCTCCGGTTGCGGGGTCCTTTCTGGGCGCCGAGCTTCGTTATTAAAGGCGAGGATTTTCGGGAGAGGAGCGTGTCCGTGCGTGCGTGCAGCAGGGCGTTTGGTTGTGCACTGCGGGGGCGGCGGGGCTGTCACAGGCTAGGGCGCGGGCAGCGAGAACCCAGATTTTAACGACCAGAAGGCGTAAAGTGAGCCACGAACCTCCCCCAATGCAAAACTGAGCGATAACTGACCACAAGCGACCGCGCTGCAAAACTGCTGAGGAGAACATGACCAGCACCTACTGCTCGTGACTACCAGCAGCTCAGTGCTTGTAAATACGCCTTTTTTATAGCCACCATTACGCCAATACTACATTACCCCACCCACCCCTCTCATCTGCTCTTCAAACCCCTCCCCACCAGGGGAGATTTACCCCCTCAGGGGTTATTTTAGTACCCTCCCACCCAGAGGCCACCACGCCCCCCACATATCGCGATCACGGTGGAATTTTACTACCCCCTTTTTTCTCCTTCTCCCTTTTCTCCCTACTATAGTGCGTCACTTTCTTTTTGAGGATTTTAGCGTCTTTTTGAGCTACAGGCCCCAAAATCTTAGCAGCGAAGCGCTCCCGGCGGCCCCTTCGGCTGCGTGCGCGTTCATTAGCATATCCCCACCCCTTTCTCCTCCCCAGACGCTGCCCAGCCTAGCAACGCCCACCTCATTGGTCAGAGTCCCGCCCAGGCGGCCCCTCCCACCGCCGCCGCTGCCCCTCAGCACTGTGCGCATGCGCTGACCCATTTCCCGCCCTTTTCCTGGAGCCGGTGGCCCTCAGTGCGCAGGCTCGTTCTCTTGGCGCACGCTCCCAGCATGCCCCGCGGCCTATTTAAGCGCGCGAACGGTGGGACGGCGGCCATTTTGTCGGCGGCGGCGGAGCGGGAGGTAGGGTGAGGTTGGCGCTCCGCTTTTATCTCCGCTGGGGCGGCTCAGTGCGTTTTCTTCAGGAGCTGGGGGATTTCTGATACCGCGTCCTTAATTCCTGCAGCCGCGGGCAGCTTTTGGCTCGCTCGGCAGCGAGAGCTCCGCCCGGGGGCCGCCATTTCGTGGCCCTGTTCGGGTAGGCCCCGTTACCAGGGGCAGGGCCGCGGCGCGGGGCCCGCTCTGTGATGAGCTCGTTCACAGACCTGAGCTGACCGCGGTGTGAAGGCTTTTGGCATCTCTGAGGAGAGCGGGCGTGCCCTGCCCTGGCTCCTTACCCTGCGGGGAGGCCATACCGCTCCCCGCTCGTTGCTGAAGGCCTTTTGTTTGTCGTAATTGCTTCTAACATCGTTAACTTTTTATCTTCTTTTAAAGGTTCGGCCGTCCAGATGGCGTTGGTGGAAGAGGTGAGTTTCTCTGCCTGTAATGCTGAGCCTGAAGGCTTTGCAGTGTTACCAAGACCACGAGTTACACGTGTGCTCGCTGCTCAGCCGCACGGCTCTGTGTGCTGGGGGGCGAAGTGCTGCAAAGATGAGGATCCTGAACTCTCTCTTTCTGATGCTGAAGTGGAGAAGCTCTAAACAAGGTTCTGAGTGGCACTGCTGCCCTGGTGTCTGTCTTTGTCGCACCGTGGGTGTTAAATGCTCTTCACGTGCCCTCGGGTGGGGGTGGTGGGTGTCCAACCCCTGTCCTGCGTGCAGCATGGCTCAATGTCCTTTTTTATTTTTTTAAGGTGTGGGATTTCTCAGCCATGTGCGCACAGGGTCCCTTCTCAGGTGAGCTTTTTTTCCTTTCTGTAAGGGATTTTTCAAGGGTAGGGGTGTGGGATTTTTCCCTTCAGAGGGCAGAGGCAGCGTGGCTGCAGCCCGAGACCCAGGAGTGCATCCAGCTTGCTCTGGGGGAGTTTCCTCTGGCACGTGGGTGCCCCTGGGGTGTGGGTGGGAGGCAGGGATCACTGCTCCCGCCCTGTTCGGTGACGAACCACAGGACAAGCATATGGCTGAGGGACCCTGATGCCAGATCGGAGCTGAGAACTGTGGGGCAGGAGGAGCCCTGTGGGGAAGGGGCTGTGTGGGCTCGTGTAAGAGCTGCTATTAATTAATGTATCCACTCCAGCAGCGCCTCTGCCGCCTCGTGAAGCGGGATATCCTCCTGCAGGTGCGTACAGGGCACGAGCTGTGCCTCACCGGGCATTTGTTGATCTTTTTTTGTGCTCTGAGGGCTGAGGGGGACATTGTCCCTCCTGCTGGTCTCACGGCTGCTTTCCTGCCCGCAGGCTGAGCTCTTTGCAGCGGGGACACCCTGGGGATGACGATGCTGAGCTGGACGCCATGAATCTGATGGCAGAGTCCTTCCCTCCTGGCCTCCACCTGGGGCCAATGGTGAGCCTGCAGCTGTTTTTTTTTTATGATTTAATTCTGTTTTTCCTCCCCGATGAGGAAAACCTCACGTGTCTTACTGCCCGTCTGGCGCCAGAACCTGCAAAGGTCGAACCCACTGGCGCCGGCGGCTGGAGAGGAGGACGGCTCGTTCTGTGGGAACGGTCTGATGGGGGGGGCACAGGGCTGCGGGAGGCTGGAGGTGGCCCAGGCTGCGGTGCTGAGCTAATGGGGAGGCGCGTTTTTTGCAGGACTGGAGCTGATCCTGACCCACCCCAGTGCTGCTGTGCAGGTGAGGGGGCTGAGGGGGTGCGGGGGCCCTGCTGGGGGGTGTGAGGACCACGCCGGGGGGTGCAGGGACCCCCCCCCCTCACAGGCGTGATGAATTTCTCAGGAATCTCGTTCGGCTGAAGGCTGCTGTTGAGGATTCGGATTCTGATCCCTGCTGGGACGGGCGTGGGGGGGGTGGGGGGGAATGCTGGGTTTTTGGGCCAGGGGGAGGTGACCCTGACTTTTTGTCCCCTTTTTGTCCCCCCCAGGGTGACAGCGGGGGCCTGAGGAGCCCTGAATGCGGTGCAGGGGGGGAGCTCAGGGGCTGAGGTGAGTGGTTTGGGGGGGGGTTTGGGGGTGCTGCTGTGGGGCTGTGACATCTTCCCCCCCCCCTCGGTTTTAATGATGAGCCCACCTAGCTCACTTTGAACCCCCTCCTGAAAAAAACAACACCCTACAAACACCTGAAAAACCGCAGGGCTGTCACAGCCCCGGGGGGGTCTTGTGGGGGTGCTGAGACCCCCTGACCCCCACCCCTTTTTTTCCAGGCCTCCTTTCCCCCCCCCCCCCCGAGGATCTCCAAGGCTGTGTCCTGGTGAGTTGGGGTTCTGGGGAGGGGGGGGGGGCACAGGATATTTTGGGGGGGGGGGTCCTGCTGCCGAGGATGATCTGATACCGCCCCAGGCTGATCCCCCTGACTGAGTGGTTCCCCCTGAGGCAGTTTTTGGGGGGATTTGGGGGAATTTTGGGGATGCCCCCACCCTGCTCACCTCATCCTCCCCCCCCCCGCCAGCTCCATTCCAGGATGTGGCCGCTCCCCCGCAGCCTGTGAAGAAGAAGAAGATGGTGACGGCGGAGCCCTGAATAAATTTTATTCTGAAATTTTTAAAAAATAAATTTTAAGCAAAAAAATAACCAAAATCTGTTGAATTTTGAGTCTGTTTAAATGGGTGGGGGTGGGGGCTGGGGGTTGTCGCTGCTCCCCCCGCTTCCCTCCTCGGGGGTGTCGTCCCCTTGGGGTGGCCACGGGGGGAGGGGGAAGTGCTTGGGAGGAGCACTGGGGGGGCACCGTTGTTACCTGGACCCGCTACGGGGGCGGAACGTTTCTGCGCGGCTCAGGGGGGAGCTTATTTAGTGCTGCGCTTCCGGCCGGTGAGAAGGGCTCAGGGGTCCGGTGCTTGGGGGGGGGGAACCTTGGCGCCCCCGGAACGAAAGAGTGCGGGCAGCGGTTTCCCGGGGGGAGCGGAGAGCGGGGGACGGACCTCACCAAGATGGCGGCCCCCGCGCGGTGGAGCCACGTGTGGGTGGGGGCCGAGACCGGAGCGCTTAAAGGTATGGGGGGGAGGACAACGGGGAGGGGGGGTCCCCGGTACCGGGGGGGCTCCGGGATGGGGCAGATGAACCAGGGGGGTTGGAGGGGGGTCTCCGGTACCGGGGGGCGGCCGTGGGGGAAAGACCCCGTTAACGGGGGTGTTGGGGGGGGGAGACCCCGGTACCGTGGGGGTCGTGGGGGGTCTCCGGTACCGGAGGGGTTGGGGGGGGGTGCGTGGGGGGTCGGAGGGGAGGCCCCGGTACCGGAGGGGTTGGGGAGGGGTCTCTGGTACCGGGGGGATTGGGGGGGGTTGGGGAGGGGTCCCCGGTACCGGAGGGGATGGGGGGAGAGTCCCCGGTACCGGGGGGGGCCCTCTTTAACCCCCCCTTCCCCCCCCCTCCCCCAGGCGTGAACCTGCAGAAGCGGCAGGCCACCAACTACACCGGCGGGGGGGCGCTGAGCCGCGGGGAGGGCGTCTGCGCCCTGTGCTGGGGGGACCCGGCCGAGACCGAGGTGAGCACGGTTTTGGGGGGAGTCTTCGGGGGGTCTGGGCACCCCCGTGACCCGCCCGTGCCCCCCCCGTCCAGGTCCTGGTGGGGTGCCTGGACCGCTCGGTGAAGCTCTTCAGCACCGAGAAGGGGAAATTCACCGAGAGCCGGCTCTGCCCTGGCGGCGATGGTGCCTTCTGCGGGCTGGCGGCTCACGGCAGGTACTGGGGGGGGGGCACGGAGGGGGGGGGGGGTCTCCTAACCCCCATACCCCCCCCTTGGTGATAAGAGCCTTATCTCAGCACCCTGATCACCTGCGTCGAGTCGGGGCTGCTCAAGGTGTGGCGCGACGACGCGGCAGAGAACGTGAGTGTTTGGGGGCGGGGGGCGCCTCGGTGACCCCCCTCAATGATGGTGACCCCCCCCCCCGTGATGGTGCCCCCCCCCTTCCAGCTGGAGCTGCAGGCGGGCTCAGGGCTGTGCCGCATGCGCCAGGACCCGGCCCGGCCTCACCGCCTGGCCACCGGTGGCAAGGAGAACGCCCTCAAAATTTGGGACCTGCAGCGCCCGGAGGAGCCGGTCTTCCGCGCTAAAAACGTGGGTGCTCCCCCCCGCAGCCCCCCCCTTTTTATTTATTTATTTTTTTTTTTTGTCTCACCCCCCCCCCCCCCGTTTTTCCCCACTGCAGGTCAGGAACGACTGGCTCGACCTCCGCGTCCCTGTCTGGGACCGCGACCTCCAGTTCCTGCCGGCCTCCGACAAGGTGGTTACGTGCACCGCGCACCGCCAGGTGAGACCCTGGGGCTTTTTTGGGGGGGGCTGGGGCTTTTTTGGGTGGGTCCCAGCCGTGCCCTCACCTCCTGGGGGTCCCCAGGTACGGCTCTACGACCCCAGCACCCCGCAGCGGCGCCCGGTGCTGGAGGTCACCTTCGGCGAGTCCCCGCTCACCGCCCTCTCCCTGGCACCTGGAGCCACGTGAGTGAATCCTGGGGCTGGGGGGGGGTCCTGGGGGGGTTTTGGGGGGGGGTTGGGGTGAAGGAGCCGAATTTTTCTCCTCTTTTACCCCCCCCCGACAGCTCCGTTGTGGTGGGCAGCGCCCGTGGGGAGGTGGCCGTCATCGACCTGCGCCAAGGTGAGCTTTGGGCATCTTTTTTTTTTTTTTGTGGGGGGGGGCGGAGTTAAAAGAAAAAGAATAAAAAAGGAAAAAAGAAGAAAAAAGAAAAAAAGAAGAGAAAAAGAAAAAAAAAGAAAAAAAAGAAAAAAGATAAAAAAGAAAAAAAGAAAAAAGAAAAAAAGTGGTGATTTTGCAGGAAAACGTGGTTTTGCAGCAGAATATTTCGCTTGTCTCACGTCCTTGAAAGTGATTGTGCCAGCAGAGCAGCGGGGAGGGGGTTAAGGGGATAGGGGGGTGGTGCTGCCACCCCAAAATTAGGAGAGCTGAGAAAAATGGGGCGAAATCAGTAAAAAAATAAAAAAAAAATCGCAGGTCCTGTCATGACAAAATAAATAAATAAATAAATAAATGGAAAAAGGGGAAATTAATGGTTGATGAAATAAAATGGAGGTAGATGGCATGCTAATAACCAGGGGTTTGGGACCCCCCGGGGATTTTCTCACCCCCCCAAAAACTGTTTTTACTCCCCCAAAAACTGTTTTTACCCCCCCCAACTGTTTTTACCCCCCCCCCCAATTGTTTCCCCCCCCCCCCAGGGCGGGTGCTGAAGTGCCTGAAGGGCTTCGCGGGCAGCGTGCGGGGGCTGCAGTGCCACCCCTCCCTCCCCCTCGTGGCCTCCTGCGGCCTCGACCGCTTCCTCCGCGTCCACGACCTGGGCGACAAGCGGCTGCGCCACAAGGTGACCCCCCCGAGGTGACAAGGGACACCCCCCCTGTGTCCCCCCCAACCACCCCCGGCCAAATTTCCGAGCCATTTTCTCCCCCCAGGTCTACCTAAAATCCCGCCTGAACTGCCTGCTGCTCAGCACCCACCAGGACTGGGAGGTGAGAAGCCTTTCGGGGTTGCTTTTGGGATTTCCCTGCTCATAAAATTCATTTTTTTCCCCCCCCACGACTCCCCCCTCAGGAAGCCCCGGCGGCGCCGGCCGAGGTGAAGGAGGAAGAGGAGGGCGACGCGCTCTGGGACTCGATGGAGACCATCCCCACATCGGAGCCCGAGCGGGGCCGGGCCAAACGGGCCAAGAAACGGAAAAGCTCCGGGCCGTGACCCCCCCAAAAATTAACCCCGAATTGGACTGTGCACCCCCCTTTCCTTGGGACTGCCCCCCCAACCCCTCCCCGGCTGCGGGTTTGCTGCTGTGCAGCGGATAAAGACACCGCCGCTCCCCTCTCGTCGTTTTTGGGGGGATTTGTGGCGTTTTGGGGGGCACTGAGATGTGTTTGGGGGGGGGGGGTGGCCTCACCACCAGCAAGGCCCCTGAATGGGGCTGTGTGGGGGAGGACTCGGGGGGGGCTTTGGGGAGTGCTGAGGGGGCTTTAGGGGGCTCTGGGGGGGTTGGGGAGGTTTGGGGGGGCTCGGAGGGGGCTTTGGGGGATTTGGGGAGGTTTTGGGGGGCTCGGAGGGGGCTTTGGGGGATTTGGGGAGGTTTTGGGGGGGCTTGGAGGGGGCTTTGGGGGAGTTTGGTGGGGGTTGGGGGACTTTAGGGGGCTCAGAGGGGGCTTTGAGGGGTTGGGGAGGTTTGGGGGGGCTAAGAGGTGGAGATTGGGGAGGTTTGGGGGACTCGGAGGGGTCTTCGAGGGGGTTTCGGGGGGCTCTGAAGGTTTCGGGGTAGCTTTGGAGGGGTTTGGGGGGGTTGGGGGCGTTTTGGGGGGGATCCTGCAACGGCTCCTCCCCGCCGCTAGGGGGCGCTGCCGCCCCCGATGGGCGGGGCGAGGCTCGGCGGCGCGCTGCGTGACGTCACTGGGCAAACGGGGGGCGTGGCCCGCGCCGAGACGTGGCAGTGACGTCAGCGCGCCGCCCGGGGGGCCGCGGAGCCGAGCGGCGCCGAACCGAGCGCGAGGCCCGGTGAGCGCGGGAGGGGGCGGGGCCAAGCGGAAGCCCCGCCCCCTGCCCCCCCTCCCCGCTCCCCCCCCTCCCCTCGGGGATGGGAGGGGGGAGGGGGAGGAAGAAGGAGGGGGGAGGGGGAGGATTTTGGGGGCTCTCCCGGCGCTTCTTGGGTGGAATCCCGGGGATTTTGGGTCCGGCCCGGGATTGGGGGGGGTCCCGGGCCGGTGCTGACCCCCCCGCAGCCGCAGGTGATGAACGCGCGGCGCCGCCACGGCTCGAGGAACACGGAGCAGGGCGTTTACCTGGGGCCCCCCCAGACGCAGGCCGTGCCCCCTCAGCCCCCGCCCCCCCTCCCTCCCCCGGTCGCCGACGTCATGTCGTGTCGCGACAGGACCCAGGAGTTCCTGTCCGCCTGCAAGTCGCTGCAAGGCCGGCAGGTGAGGGGGGAGGGCTGCTGGTGGGGCACTGGGAGGTGCTGGGAGTACTGGTGGGGGGGGCTGGGGAGGTGCTGGGAGGCTGCTGGTGGGGACTGGGAGCTGCTGGGAGGCTGCTGGTGGGGTCTGGGGGGTGCTGGGGGGGTGCTGGGCTGGACTCGGAGTACTGGTGTGGGGGCTGGAGGGGCACTGGGAGCTGCTGGGAGTACTGGTGGGGGGGCTGGAGGGGCACTGGGAGCTGCTGGGAGTACTGGTGGAGGTGCTGGGGGCCTACTTGTGGGGACTGGGAGGTAGTGGGAGGCTGCTGGTGGGGACTGGGAGGCTGCTGGTGGGGACTGGGAGGTGCTGGGGAGATGCTCAGTGCCCCCCCCGTGCCCCCCCCCCGCAGAATGGGCTCCAGCCCAGCAGAGCGGCAGCGGGGGCCGCCCGGCAGCGCAGCGACTTCAGCCTCATGGCCAAGTGAGTTCCCCCCCTCGTGTTTTTTTTTGGGGGGGGAGGGCCCAGGACACCCCAAAATGTTCCCCAAACTGCCCTGTGCCCCCCCCCCCCCCCTTTTAATTTTTTTTACCTCCCCCCCCTTCCCCCAGGCGCATCGGGAAGGATCTCAGCAACACCTTCGCCAAGCTGGAGAAGCTGACCATCTGTGAGTGGTATTTTTTTGGGGTGGGGGCTCAAATTTTTTTTATTTTTTATTGGGGGGGGGCAGGATGCTGAACACAGCCCTCCCGCCCCCCCGTGTGTGTCCCCCCCGTGCTGACAGTGGCCAAGAGGAAATCCCTCTTTGACGACAAGGCAGTGGAGATCGAGGAGCTCACCTACATCATCAAGCAGGTACCGTGGGGGGGGATGTGATATTTGGGGGGGGGGGGATAATTTTTGACCCCCCCCCCCTGCACCGTGACCCCCCCCACATGTAGGATATCGGCAGCCTGAACAAGCAGATCGCCCAGCTGCAGGACCTGGTGCGGGCGCGGGGCAGCCAGAGCGGGCGCCACGTCCAGACGCACTCCAACACCGTCGTGGTGTCCCTGCAGGTAGGGAGAGGGGGGGAGGACACCCCAAACCCTCCCCCCCCCCACAAAAAAAAACACCAACCCCCCCTCAAAAAAAAAAAAAAAAAGCCCCATGTAGTGATCTCCCCCCTTCCTTCCCAGTCCAAGCTGGCCTCCATGTCCAACGACTTCAAATCGGTGCTGGAGGTGCGGACGGAGGTGAGCGTTGGTCCCGGGGAGGTTGTGGGGGTGTTCCCGGTGCCCCCCCCCACCCCGATGCCATTTTTCGCCACCATTTTTTGCCCCCCCCCCCCCCCCCCCCCCCCCAGAACCTGAAGCAGCAGCGGAGCCGCCGTGAGCACTTCTCCCGTGCCCCCGTCTCCGCCTTTCCCCTGGCCGCCAGCAATTTGGGTGAGCGTTGGGGATTTTTTTTTTTTTTTTTTTTTTTTTGTGTGTGTGTGTGTGGGGGGGGGTTTCTTTCTTTTTTTGGGGGGGGGTCTCCCTTTTTCTCAGGCCCCACTGCCGCCCGCAGGGGGCTCAGCGATGCTGCAGGACGAGCCGCAGCGCGCTGCCGACGTCGCCATCGAGATGGACGCGCGGACGAGCCAGCAGCTGCAGCTGATCGACGAGCAGGTTGGGGATGGCTTTGGGGGCCAAAAAAACTTTTTTTTAGGCCCCCCCGGCCCCCACCCCGCTGCCACCTCACCCCTCGGTGTGTCCACCCCCCCCCCCCCCCCCGCGCAGGATTCCTACATCCAGAGCCGGGCGGACACGATGCAGAACATTGAGTCCACCATCGTGGAGCTGGGCTCCATCTTCCAGCAGCTGGCGCACATGGTGAAGGAGCAGGAGGAGACGATCCAGAGGTGCCCCCCGGACCCCCCCCCCGGGCCTCGTCCGTGTGTCCGTCCCCCCCCTTTGACCGTCTGTCCGTCCCCCCCAGGATCGATGCCAGCGTGGAGGACGCGCAGCTGAACGTGGAGGCGGCGCACGGGGAGATCCTCAAGTACTTCCAGTCGGTCACCTCCAACCGCTGGCTGATGGTCAAGATCTTCCTCATCCTCATCGTCTTTTTCATCGTCTTCGTCGTCTTCCTCGCCTGAGCAGCCCCTGGCCGGGCCCCCCCCTCCCCCCCAGCCCCCCAAAACCTTGTCCCTGGGGGGCTGGGACAGACAGACACGGTCGTGCTGTGACCGTGGGGCTCACACGGACAGCGGGGGACGGGGTTTCGGGGACACGCTGGGGCCTGAGGGTGCTTGTGGAGGACCTCAGAGCCCCCCTCGCCCCCCGGGGGGCAGCACCCTGGGCCCCCCCCCTTTCTCCGCGGCTCCCCCAGCCTATGCCGAGGCCGGTCATGGTGGCTGTGACCTCCTCCGGTCTGCACGGGGCCGCAGGGACCCTCCCCGAGAGGAGCGGGGGCCGCATTAAATTGATGGGACCTTTTGCTTTTTTTTTTTCCCACTTTTTTTTCTTTTTTTTTTTCCCGGGCCGGGATTCGAACCCGCGACCCCACCGCGCGCGGTCCTCCGGGGCGCTAGGGGGCGCTAGAGTGTGCTAAGGGGGGGGGGTGAGCGCGCTTGCGCGCGGTGCGGTGGAGAGGGAGGCGGAAGCGGAAGTGACATCACGGCGTGCGGCGGCGGGGCCGCGGTCGGTCCCGGGAGCGGCGGCGATGGCGGAGGAGGCCAAGGGGGGGTACAGCGGTGAGCGGGGGCGGGGGGGGGAGCCGCGAACCGGGACTCGAGGCCCCGCCGGGGCCTGGCTGGGGGTTGGAGGGTGTGGGGTGGGGGAGGCGGCTGCAGGCCCCGCCGGTAACCGGGCCCCCGCGGGGCCTCCCGGTGCTGACCTCTGGGGGGGGGGGGGACAGAGCACGATGACCGCGTCGGCGGCCGAGGCTTCCCGGGCCGCAGGAAGAAAGGCCGGGGCCCGTTCCGGGGGAAGATGTACAGCGAGGTGAACCACCGCTCCCGCAACCGGGGCGGCCCCGGGCTGCGGGCCCGGTTGGACGAGGACGACGGCGACGTCCCCATGAGCGAGGCCCACGACGGGCCTCGGAGCCGATAGTGAGTGCTGTGGGGGGAAGGGGCGGCCCCGTTTGGGCCGCTGGGGTCGGCCGGGCCGGCTTCCCCCCCCTCGTTGGCCTCCCTTTGGCGTTTTGCAGCTTGCCATATGGGCCCCGGCCCAACCGCACGGCCAACATCCACATCACGGTGCGGCGCGACCTCCCCGCCCCGGAGCGGAGCGGTGGTGGCGGTGGTGGCAGTGGGGGGAGCCGGGACGCTGGCCGGAGGAACTGGTTCAAGATCACCGTGAGTGGAGCAGGAGGAATGGGAATGGAGTGGGGGGGAACACGGCCATCAGCGACCCTTTTTGCGGGGGCTGCAGCCGCTTTTTGGCAGCTCCCCTCTTCCTGCGCTGTGCTCTGGCCGTTATTGCCTTCTTCCCCCCGGGGCAGGTGCAGAAGGCAGCTGTGTCCTGGGTGTTGTCCTAGGGGTGTTGGCGGCTCCCCGTGCCCCCTAAAGCACCTCGCTTGTACCCCGAAGGTGCAGTAACGCTGCCCAAATTTCCTCCTAGATCCCCTACGGGAAGAAGTACGACAAGACGTGGCTGCTGAGCTCCATCCAGAACCTGTGCAGCGTTCCCTTCACTCCTGTTGAAGTGAGCTAGGGGGGGGGGTCCAGCTTTGCTTTCGCTTCCCCTCGTGGGCAGGCCGGGTGGCTTCATGCAGCTCCCGGGGTGGAAGTGGGGCTGGCTGCGCCCTGAGCCCGCCACCCTCCTTTCTCAGTTCCACTACGACCACAACCGAGCCCAGTTCTACGTGGAGGACGCCACCACCGCCAGCGCGCTCAAGCAGGTCTCTCGCAAGATCACCGACAGGGACAACTACAAGGTGCGTGCCTCAGCCCAGCCGGGAGCAGCTCGGCAGAGCGGCCGCTCGCGTTCCACGCAGCTGCCTGTCCTAGCCCGCTCTGCCTTCGTTAGGTGGTGATCATTATCAACTCGTCGGCTCCACCGCAGTCCCTGCAGAACGAGCTGAAGCCGGAGGAGATTGAGCAGCTGAAGGTGAGCGGAGCGGGTGCTGGGTTGCAGGCAGGGGCACGGGGTGGGGGCCGCCTGCTTGCCCTCACTTCCCTTCTGCTGTCGCAGCTCTGTATGAGTAAAAGGTACGATGGCTCGCAGCGGGCTTTGGACCTCAAGAGCCTCCGTGTTGATCCAGGTGAGCGCTGCTGCCCCCCCGGGGGGCAATTTGGGACCATGGCAGGCGGCGCCTTTACGCCCTTTGGGTCTCTTTTTTTCCTTTCCTCCAGACTTGGTGTCACAGAGCATTGATGTGGTGCTGAACCAGCGGAGCTGCATGCTGGTTGTGCTGCGCATCATCGAGGAAAACATCCCCGAGGTGAGGACAGGGGATGGCGGCGGGGCTTCTCCTTGTTCTCTGCTGTCAGTGGGGTTTCTCTTTACGCTCGGCTCCGTCCCTGCAGCTGCAGTCCCTGAACCTGAGCAGCAACAAGCTCTACCGCCTCGACGACCTGGCCGAGCTGGCGCAGAAAGCCGCCGGCCTCAAAATCCTTGACCTCTCTCGCAATGAGGTGGGTGCTGCCCCTCGCCCTCTGCACGCCCCGCTCTTTGCGCCCTCACCTCATCCTCTCTCTGCCCTGCTGCAGCTGAAATCAGAACGGGACCTGGACAAAGTGAAGGGGCTCAAGCTGGAAGAGCTTTGGCTGGACGGCAACCCCCTATGCGACGCTTTCCGGGACCAGGCTACTTACGTCAGGTCAGTGTTAGCCTTGGGGCGGCCCTAGGGGCCCGTGGGCCGCCCCTGCTCGGCGGGGGGCAGGACGGCAGGATGAAGAGAGGCCGCCCCCCCCCCCTTTCCCTGTGCTCGCCGGTGCCCAGATCCCTCCTCAAAAGCTTCCCCACAGCCCCTGGTCGTGGTGCGGGGCCGTGAAGGGCTTCAGCAAACAGAAGCGTTGTTTCAGCTGGTCGGAGATTTGCTTCCTCCCTCCTTCTTCTTCCTCTCTCTATCCCCTCCCCGTCCCCGAGGCACGCAGCCTCTTCTCCAGAGCCCCCCCGCTGCCCGCCCGCCGCTCCCACCACCCCTCTGCCGTGCAGACGGGGGCTCTCGATGCTCCTCCACCTTGCCGTGGACGCTTTCGGGGGTGGGGGGGGGCCGTGGGATGTGGCCCGGGGCACGGCGTTTGCTGCCCCTGTCCTCCCCCCCTCCCCCGGTGGAGCTGCCGCCGCCCCCCGTGCCCGCGTTTGGCCCTCGACGATGGCTGGCTAGCCAGAGACGGGTAAGATTCCTCACGGGAGGAACAACCTAAGACAGGCACAGCCGTGCAGTGGCCAAACGCTGCCGCCCCCGCTGCGGCCGGTGCCGGGGAGGCCGTCCCGGGCCTGGTGCAGGCCCCCCAGCCCAGGTAGCCCCTGGTGCTGGCCCCCGGTGCTGGCGGGGGTCCTGGGCTCAGGATGCGGCCGTGCCCGTAGCCTGGCACGCTCGTGGGTCCCCGAGGGAGCGGCACGAAGGAGAAGAGGCTCTGCCCAGGGCTGCCTGCCCCTCTGTTCCCCCCCCACTTCATCCTTTTCTGCTGAATTGGGGTCGCCCCGCTGAGGGCCCCCCCCAGCTGTAAACAGGCGGCTCGTGCCCAGGGCCGTGCCACGACCAGTGGGATTTTGTCTCCCCTCCCTTTTTCCCCTCCTCTCTGGGCGCCCGCACTCAGGTGAGTACGAGCCAGGTAAGTCCTGAACTGGCTCGGGGCGGGGGGCGGGGTATCCTCATCAGCCCAAAACTCCTCTGGGGGACAGAGGAGTGTCCCGGCGCGTGCCCCATGGCTCTGGGGAGGGCAGGTGAGAGGGGGGTGGAGTTGGGACCGTTTTTTTTTATTTTTACTTATTTATTTTTTTTTTGGTGGGGGGGTGGGGAGGGTGGGCGGCCTTTCCTGCTGCCCCTGGCCCCAGCGGGCAGCCCGGCCGCCACGCTGACTGCTCTCCCTCCCGGCAGCTCCGTCAGAGAGCGCTTCCCGAAGCTGCTGCGCCTGGTGAGTGTGGGAGGGAAAAGGAGGGAGGGGGGCTGGCTGTGACCCCTGCTGGAGCTTTGAGGGGGGGGGACAGGGACGCGCTCAGTCGTGCTGGGGTGGGCAGGAGGGAGCAGCCCCCCTCACCGCTTTCTCTGCCTCTCCCCTAGGACGGCCACGAGCTTCCTCCGCCCATCGCCTTCGACGTGGAGGCACCCACGACACTGCCCCCGTGCAAGGTAGGGCTGTGTGTGTGTGTGGGGGGGGGGGCTCTGCACCCCCAGTTAGGCCTGGGGGGGGGGCGGGGGGTGCCCCCACTATCCCATGGGGGGTGACTGCTGCTCCGGGCTCTTTCCAGGGCAGTTACTTCGGCTCTGACGACCTGAAGGCGCTGGTGCTGAGGTTCTTACAGCAGTAAGTGTGGGCTGGGCCCCGAGGCAGGTGGGGGGGGTGGTGGTGATGTGTTTGTGGACCCCCCTAGTCCATCCCTGTCCTCCCCCCGTAGGTACTACTCCATCTACGACTCGAGTGACAGGCAGGGGCTGCTCGATGCCTACCACGACGGCGCCTGCTGCTCGCTCAGCATCCCCTTCGGGCCCCAAAACCCACCCAGGTACACCCCACTCCCCCGAGCCCCCCCCCTCCCCCCCAATGCGGGACAAGGCAGCTGCCCCCCCCCTCGTCGTTCTGTCCCTCACGGCCGCTCGTCCCTGCAGGAACAGCCTGAACGAGTACTTCAAGGACAGCAGGAACGTGAGGAAGCTGAAAGACCCCAGTAAGCCCCCCCCCTTACTGTGCCCCCCACCCTGCCCACGCGGGGTGTGTGTGTGGGGGGGGGGGCTCAGCGCTCTTCTTCTCGACCCCAGCCATGCGCTTCAAGCTGCTCAAGCACACGCGCCTCAACGTGGTGGCCTTCCTCAACGAGCTCCCCAAGACCCAGCACGACGTCAACTCCTTCGTGGTGGACGTCTGCGCCCAGACGGTGAGCGGAGGAGAGGCCGCAGCCCCCACCACCCCCCCGAGCTGGACTCTGCCTCACTCTCTCCCTCTCTTGCAGAACACGCTGCTGTGCTTCGCCGTCCACGGGATCTTCAAGGAAGGTGAGGCCGGGCCGCATCCCCTCCTTGTTGTAAAGCTTTTTTTCGCCCCCCTCCCCCCCGTGCCCACCTCCACCCTCTTCTTTGCTCTCCCCAGTGGATGGCAAATCCCGAGACTCGGTGCGTGCCTTCACCCGCATGTTCATCGCTGTGCCGGCTGGCAACACCGGGTAAGGAGGGAGGGAAGAGGGGCTGCTGCTACGCCCCCAGCCCTCTTTCCCGTGCTTATTTTCTCCCCCCCTCCCTCCTTCTCAGCCTCTGCATCGTCAACGACGAGCTCTTTGTTCGCAACGCCACCACGGAGGAGATCCGCAAGGCCTTCGTCATGCCGGCACCCACCCCTTCCTCCAGCCCCGTCCCCACGCTCTCCGCAGAGCAGCAGGAGATGCTGGCAGCCTTTTCCATGCAGTCAGGCATGAACCTTGAGTGGTCCCAGAAGTGAGTGTGTGTCCCCCCCACCACCCCGTGTACCCTCGCAGTCACCCCTCACCCTTCCTCAATCCCCCTCCCCATTTTCTACCCCCAGGTGCCTGCAGGACAACGACTGGGACTATGGTCGGGCTGGGCAGGTCTTCACGCAGCTGAAGGTGGGCTTGGGGAGCTAGGACCCTCCCAGGGTGTGTGGGGGGAATGTGCCTGTGGTCCCCCCTCGCAGGGGGGGGCGCGCACGGATCCCCGCTGAGCCCCTGTCTCCTTCTCTTGGCAGCTGGAAGGCAAAATCCCTGAGGTGGCGTTCCTCAAGTGAGCGTTGCCTCCCGCTGGTTTTTGGTCGCGGCGGTGTTTTACCCCTTCCCTTCTCTTCCTTTTTGTAAATAAATAAATAAATAAAATTCTCCAGGTGTTCCCCAGGCTTGGTGCTGGGGCCAGTCTTCTTTAATGTCTTCATCAATGATCTGGACGAGGGCATCGAGTGCACCCTCAGTAAGTTTGCAGATGACACCAAGTTAGGTGCGTGTGTCGATCTGCTTGAGGGTAGGAAAGCTCTGCAGGAGGATCTGGATAGGCTGCACCGATGGGCTGAGGTCAACTGCATGAAGTTCAACAAGGCCAAGTGCCGGGTCCTGCACCTGGGGCGCAATAACCCCAAGCAGAGCTACAGACTGGGAGAGGAATGGTTGGAGAGCTGCCAGGCAGAGAAGGACCTGGGAGTGATGGTGGATAGTCGGCTGAATATGAGCCAGCAGTGTGCTCAGGTGCCCAAGAAGGCCAACGGCATCCTGGCTTGTATCAGAAACAGTGTGACCAGCAGGGCTAGGGAGGTGATCGTCCCCCTGTACTCGGCTCTGGTGAGGCTGCACCTCGAGTACTGTGTTCAGTTTTGGGCCCCTCGCTACAAGAAGGACATTGAGGTGCTCGAGTGGGTCCAGACAAGGGCGACGAAGCTGGTGAGGGGCCTGGAGAACAAGTCCTACGAGGAGCGGCTGAGGGAGCTGGGCTTGTTCAGCCTGGAGAAAAGGAGGCTCAGGGGCAACCTTATCGCTCTCTACAGATACCTTAGAGGAGGCTGTAGCGAGGTGGGGGTTGGCCTGTTCTCCCATGTGCCTGGTGACAGGATGAGGGGCAATGGGCTTAAGTTGTACCAGGGGAGTTTTAGGTTGGATGTTAGGAAGAACTTTACTGAAAGGGTTGTTAGACATTGGAACAGGCTGCCCAGGGAAGTGGTGGAGTCACCATCCCTGGAGGGCTTTAAAAGGTGTTTAGATGTAGAGCTCAGGGATATGGTTTAGTGGGGATTGTTAGCGTTAGGTCAGAGGTTGGACTTGCTGATCTTGAGGTCTCTTCTAACCTAGAAATTCTGTCATTCTGTGAAAACAAAAATCCGTTTCAACCCTGGCGGCCGGAACTTTGGCTGCAGCCGCCCCGGAAGGTGGGGGCATGGCGGCGGCGGCGGCGAGAGCGGCGGCGGCTCTGGAGCTGGAGGTGGCCGTGCCCCGGGACGTCATCCTCTTCCGCCACGAGCGCGGCCCCTTCTTCCGCCTGGTGGGGCTTTTCTGCGTGGGGCAGGGCTGTTTTTGGGCCGCTTTGGCCCATTTTGCCTTCACTGCGCTGCGACCCACTCCTGCTCCTGCTCCCAGTTCTGCTCCCGGTGCCGATGACCCCCTCCGGCCCCGGGACCACAAGTGGCGCCTGGGTTTCACCGCCTCCTGCCTCACCCTCGGTACTGGCTGGACCTTGGACCCCCGGGGTCTTGGCAGTGGAGGGGTCTTGGCCCCTCCAAGTGGGGGGGGGGAGGAAGGGGGGTGCAGGTGGGGGGGAGGGAGAAGGGACGGGGGAGAGGGAGGGAGAAGGTCGGGGGGGAGAGGGAGGGAGGGAGAAGGGGGTGGGGGGAAGAAGAAGGGGGGAGGGAGAAGGGGGGTGTGGAGCTGGGGGTGGCTCAGAGCAAGGTTTTTGGGGGGCTGTGGGCCCAGACTGGGGAGGGGGAAGGGGGTGGGGGGGGAGGGAGAAGGAGGTCGGGGGGAAGGAGGACGGGGGTGTGGGGCTGGGGGGAAGGGAGAAAGGAGTCGGTGGGGGTCAGGAGAAGGGGGCTGTGGGGCCAGGGGGGGCTCAGAACAAGGTTTTTGGGGGGCTGTGGGCCCAGACTGGGGAGGGGGAAGGAAGGGGGGTGTGCAGGGGTTCTGCTCAGGGCAGCGTGGGGTTGGCTGGGGGTCTTAGGAGGTTTTATTTTTTGGGGAGGTGCCCTCGAGAGGCTGTGCTGACCCCCCCCACCCCCCCGGCCTCCCCTAGGCTCGCTGATCGTGGCGGCGGGCTGCGTCTTCCCCCTGCGCGCCGTGCAGCGGGTGACACTGCTGCGGGGGGGGGCGGCCGTGGCTATCAGCACCCACGGGCCCCTGGGGCTGGGCCGTGGGCCCTCCTTCACCGTGCCCCTGCGCCACGTCTCGTGTCGAGCCCACCGCTCCGAGGTGCCTGCCATGATCCCCCTGAAGGTGAAGGGGCGCCCCTTCTTCTTCCTGCTGGACAAGCGGGGCCAGCTCTACAACGCTCGTCTCTTTGACATCACCGTTGGTGCTTACCGCAAGCTCTAGGAAACTGGGGGGCTCCAGGTGTCCCCTTGTTCGCTCTGTCATCTCCCAATAAACCCTGAGCCACCTCTTTTGTTCTACTGTCTCTTCATTGCCTCAGGTTTTTTTTGGGGCATCACCGCTCTGGGCCACTCTGCAGCTGCAGGCAATGCTGGCAGACAAGGGGGCCACCTGTGTGTGCGTGTCCTTTTGGCATTTGTGGAGCTCCGTTGTTTTTTGGGGTGTGTATGTTCCAACTTTTTGTTTTTCTGGGCGGTAAATAGTGTGTGTGCTGAGCGTGGTTGGCAGGAGGAGGTGGGGAGCTGCTCAGGTTTGGTTTCTAGGAGCGTGCGGCATCCTTCCTGTGCCACGCGACTGATTGTTGGGCAGGAACATTCCAGCTCCTGTGTCTTAAGTGCTTAATAGAGGAATATTTAACACAGGTTGCTAAAGAGGTTCTTTAGGTGGGGCACAGTCTATGGACTGATGTGTTTCCAAGTAGAAGCCCAGCTTTTTGAGGTGGTAACTAGTAGGATCTGTCACAGTAAAGCAGTCTACTAGTAGGTGCCTGTATTTAATGCAGCGGAATTATAGGGCATATGCTACGTAGTGTGCTATCCAGTACGCTGCATGTCCAGTACATTGATTCTGATCAGGGCACGCACTTTACTTCTAAAATAATAAAATTATGATGTCAACCAGTAGGTATTCAGTGGGAATACCATACTCTGTGGCACCCACAAAGCTCAGGGAAAGTAGAAAGAATGAATCAAATGATAAAACAACAATTGGCTAAGTTAATGATGGAGACACAAATGCACTGGACGAAATGCGCTTACCATTGGCACTTTTAAACATAAGAACTAAACCACACAGTGGGACTGGATTATCACTATATGAAATGTTATATGGTATGCCTTATTCTCAAGGGATGCCTCTAGGGAACAATGTAGTTGAGGATTGTATCATCCAGAAATACGTAATTACTATTGGAAGATTACAAGAGCTAAGAGAAATTGGAATGATGGCTCAAACACCACCTTTAGGATTTGCTATTCATAAGATACAACCAGGAGACAAGGTCTTAATAAAAACCTGGAGGGAAGAATCATTGAACCCCTGATGGGAGGGACCGTACCTTGTTTTACTTACTCCTGAAACAGCTGTGAGAACAGCAGAAAGGAGTTGGACCCATGCACCCAGAGTAAAGGGACCAATAACTACCGAAGCTTGGAGGGTTGCGTCCACTCCTAGGGAACTGAAACTAAGGGTAAAGATGGACTAGTATTCTGGCAACGAGGCTCTGCATGAATTAAGGGCACCAGATAAAGGGGACAAGCCTGAAGGGAGGAAAGGGAGAAGGCAAGACCCGGGGCAGGACCCTCCACTGCGGTGTGTATGGTCTACTGAGGGAGGCAACCCCTATGGGCATTGACTGCTGAGTGAGAGGGCCTTGACCGGACTTCTCCCGCACTAAGGTCAGGTTGTCCCAAGAAAATAGCATAAGAACCTATTTTTTTAAACCCATATAAAATTGTGATTCGTTTTCCAGGAGCTGGATCACCCCGACAGGCTGAACGGTAACACAAGCCCGAATTGACCCTGAAAGTGTTTTTGAAGGTGTTTGCCTATTATGATCCAGCTACATGGGCAGAAGATGGATCCTGGGGCTATAGGACCCCAATATATATGCTTAATAGAATAATTAGGTTACAAGCTGTAATAGAAGTAGTTGTAAATAAAACCGGAGATGCACTTGGATTAATTGCAAAGCAAAATACCAAGATGAGAACTGCTTTGTATCAAAATCACTTAGCCTTGGATTATTTACTAGCACAGGAAGGAGTTGTCTGTGGAAAATTTAACCTTAGTAATTGCTGTTTAGAGATTGATGATGGTGTTTCTTCCTAGTAGCTGGTAGAATGCTATGTTCTGGCTTAGGATGAGAAGAGTGCTGATAACATGCTGATGTTTTAATTGTTGCAGAGCAGTGCTTACACCAAGCCAAGGTTGTTTCAGCTTCTCACTCTGTCCTGCCAGCGGGCAGGCTGGGAGTGCAGCAAACTGGCCAAAGGGGGAGGAGGGCTGGACTGCTCGGGGTTAGGCTTGGCATCGGTCAGCGGGTGGTGAGCAATTGCATTGTGCATCACTTGTTTTCATACACAGCAGTAGTAGTACTATTATCATCATTATTGTCTTTATTATTACTGTTATTATTATTTACCTGTCTTTATCTCAACTCACAGGCTTCACTTTCCTATTTCTCTCCCCCATCCCAGAGAGGGAGGGGGGAGGGTGAGTGAATGGCTGTGTGGTGTTTAGCTGCTGGCCGGGTTAAACCACGACAGAAGGAAAAGATGTAAGTGAACTTGTAAAAGACATGAAGAACATTGCATATGTCCCAGTTCAAACTTGAAATGGAATCAATCTAGGAGGATTATGGGGGGGCTTTATGGGTGGTGATTGGTTTGCTAAAATAAGGATGGTTTTATTGGGGATATGTGGAGGATTGTTAATAATTCCATGTTTAATACCTTGTATTACCAGACTAATACACTCGGTTATACAAAAAATGCAAATATCTGCGGTACCTGTTGACCCAGAACCAGGGAAAGAGAAAACCCATTCCCTAGTGATAATAAAATCAAGATCCAAAATTGATATCAATTCGGCAAGTATTGACTCGATTGGAAAGGAAAACACGAATCAATACCATGAAAAAGGAGATGGGGGATTGTGAAATGTGTTCATCTGATTCGTGTCAATATGCAACAATGCTAGGGCTGCATGATATGAAGAAATGTGACCTTCTGTCTTACATACTCTTGTATAACCACAAGTCTAAGGAAAACAGAGCGGTTAATGTATAGAGTTCTTGTATCTTGCAAAGGAATGGTCCAGCAATTCGTGTCAATAGGGGATAAGAGAACAAAGGGGTTTCAGAATAACTGCTAACTGTTATGACTATTGTATGGGGCACTATGCAAGTCTCTGACATCCAGCCAAGATGAACAAAGGAGAAGGACAAGGGAAAAGCCTGGGAGGAAGACTATGAGCCTTCAGTACGAGAGACCCCCAGAGGGACCGCCAGAGACTGATAACGCATGCGCCAGTGGGCGGCGGGTTCGGATTCCAGGAACTAATTATAAAAACCCTGCCTTTTCTAGGAGTAGTAATGAATATGTATTAGCCTAGGAGCATAAAAACAAGCCGCCTGATGTAACTTGTGTGCGTCT
>NW_022474002.1:0-67040 GCF_009819795.1 Aythya fuligula | reverse complement strand
GCAAAGGGTTACACATGCATGAAGTTTCCTAATACGCCTACACATGTAATACACAATAAATGTTTGTTCATTGCCTTTTGTATTATAAAACAAGGAGTTCCGTTTGAGGAGCAGGAGTTGCAAAAGCTGTTGCAAGTAAGATGTATAATACTTGGCTAGACACTATGAAAATTCTTTTGCTTAATGTAACAAAAAAGAGAAGCCCCTCCCCTTCTCTCCTTCTGCATCTCAGTTGCCTCTTTTGTTCAAAGACACTGTTGCAAAGCTCATGGAACCATCTCCTGGTAAGTTGCTAACCTAGTGTATCAACATCCTGCCTTCCTGTCTCACGCTGGGCCAACATGACCAAATAAAAAAAGAAGTTGAACCACAACGCTGAGGAAGACTACGACCTTCATCTTCACGACCACCAGAGGGACAGAGACGACCCCCTAGCAACAGTGCGCGCAGTCGCAGAATATACCAGGATGTGCTGCGTAATCCCGGAATTACCAAGCTATAAGAAGGGACCCTGGCGGGGGTGAGGTGCGCGCCGTTGGCGGAGCCGAGACTCCCCGGCCGCCCAGCGCTGTTTTGCTTGCTGTTGCTTACTCAATAAATTCCTTTCTATTATTAATGCAATGCTCTCTGAAAATTAATTAAGGGGGCAACTTATAACAAATTTGGTGCCGTGACTCAGATGAAGGCAATCTGATTGAAAGACCTTCGGAGGGGGCGCCCCGCTGATTTCAGTGGCCTTCGCTAGGATTACTTTCATTCAAACTCTTCACCGACGAACCCTAAATTCGGCAGCAAGCAAATAAAGCCGGCAACCCCTAGTAATCTTTGTGCACGAAGACCGAACGAAGACTCAGGAGTGAGTAAGTATAGGCCGGTGATCCGTTCGGTTGGGGTTGGGTATCCTGGAGCGTGTCGTTGTGAGACGTCCAATTGCGGACAAAGCGAGTGTGGACCCCTCGGTAGTGCGGTTCCCACATCCCGCGAGGGACTGGGCCATGAAAAGGGGGAAGCGATTTTTGTGTGTGTGTGTGAAGGCGCTCCAGAAGATGGGACAGAAGAAGAGTAAGCCTTCTGGTCCCATGGGCGGGGTAACGACAGATGTTAGGTTACCCCGGGATTAATGATTAAAAATTGGGAGGATTCCCCTTTTAGGCGGGAAAGGAATAAAGTAAAAGTGATACATTATTGTGTTGAAGTTTGGGGTGGTAAACAGATTTGAGGAGACCACCTTTACTGGCCCGTGTTTGGGTCCTTTGAAGATTGGGTTTGCCAGGCCCTAAATGATTAAGGAGGTATTGGGGAGGCATTGGGGAGGCAAGGAGAATCCCCAGACATGGACTGTATATCTCGAAACAAGACACTGAAACTCATGATAAGGAAGCGGCAGACGGACAGAGAAACAAACGTAAGGACTATAAATCTCAAAACTGGACATTGGAATTCATTATAAACGGAAGAATTGGCAACAACCAGCTCTCGCAATTAAGAAACATGCCAATTCAGCAGATTCCTGACCAAAGGTGAAAAGTACACTGTGAGGAAGACTCGGGGTCTTCCTCCCAAAGACCCCTGCCCACGTCCCAAAGACCCCTGCCCACAATTCTTGGAAGGCTCTACGCAGGCGCAAGGTGCCAAAAGGCTAATTAGCATGAGAAGCGAGGGAAGGCGGGGATAGGTAATGCATATGTATAGGTGCTTGTAGAATATTGATAGATTGATTGTATAAATTCAAGACTGCTTTCCGCTTTAGGTATGCACGATAGGTGGAGAGATCCCCCGTGCATCCAGCGCTGCAATAAAGAATATACCACTTAAAGGAATTTCGGCTTCGATCTTTGAATCAATCTGGCACCCCAGATGGGACAACCTCTCTGCCGGACCGCAGGACCCGCTGGGGACAGGACTCCCTAGGGTACCCCCGGGATTTCCCGGAGGGACTCCTCGACTCACCGGATCACTGCGGAGGCAGACAAGGACCCCATCATTGTAAGTGAGTATATTCTTTATTCTGGTTTGGTTTTCTGGTAGACCGGTCATCTGGGACTGTCCAGTAAGTCGGAAGGTGACTTCTGCAGGACAGTATTTGGTATATACTTTGTGGTTAGTACCACAAGTATATCTGGGGACCTTGGGGTCCATCTGTATCTGGAACTGTCTGTAAGTCAGAAGGTGATCTTCTGCGAGGCAGTGTTTGGTATATACTTTGTGGTAAGCACCATAAGTATATTTGGGGACCTTAAGGAAAGAGCTCGCTTTAAGGTCTGTTGGGAATTGGCATAATTGTTCGATCTAAGCTTGCTTTAAGCAACCAGGGTAGGCCTTAGAAATCTCAGGGCCTGCTGTAGCTGAGCAAACCAGGCTGCCAGAGTAACTGTGAGAAGCTCCCACGGCAATGACTCCCACATCACCCAATTAAGGAACTCAGAAAATATTGTTATCAGCAGCTGGCCTCAAGGACTAGGCCTACGTGGCCGTTAAGCACAAAGGGGGTTGTTTTCCTAACTTCTAATCAAAAGGGGGGTTCTTTTCTTGCAGGTGGGGTTGTTTTCTTGTAGCTGTTTGTCTGAGTGCTTTTGACCAATAATCTTGTGTGAAACACTGTCCACCCCTGTAAAATTCACTATAAAAGTTGGACTATTCGGGCAATAAAATGGTGAAGCATGATCTGACTCTGCTGGTGTCTGTCGTGCTTTCGTCCGTGCTTCGCAACAAATGGCACCCGAACAGGCTGAGACCTGAACTGGACCTGAACAGGACATCGCAGCGGGAGACCTGAACAGGGCCTGAACAGGACATCGCAGCGGGACAGACATCGCACCGGAGCAGGACATCGCAGCACCGGAGCAGACATCGCAGCCGAGCACGGACATCGCAGCGGTTCCGGGGCGAACATCGCAGCGCAGCGGGACACCAGCGCAGCGGGACACCAGCGGCGCCGGCACATCCGAACGCAGGTAGAGCAGGAGAGCAGCGGCGTTGGGACCAGCGGCGCCGGGCGCCGGGACATCGGCGCGGCGCCGGGACCAGTGCCGCCGGGGACCAGCGGCGCCGCGACATCACAGCGCCGAGACTGAGACATCGGAGCGGCGCGGGACATCGGAGTGGACATCGGAGCGGACATCGGACCGGCGCTGCACCTGACCAGACACCGAGCCGCAAACACTGTACAAAGGACTCACGGTAAGACACGGGGAAAGGAAACCGTGGGGAGCGTGGGAAAAGATCCGCGGGGAAGCGCGGGAAACGGAACCGCGCAGGGACGCGGGAAAAGGAGCCGCGGAAAACGCGGGACATTGAAATAATCGCGGTGCGATGCGGGACATCCGAGATGGAGTTGCTACGGGAGACCAGAGGCGTCAGTGGACAACGGTAGTCGACTCTCACCGTGTGGCGAGTCGGCACAGAGCAGAGGGACGGACATCAGGACCCTGCAGCCTGTCTGACGTAACCATGGAGGCAGCAGCGGCTGTGCTGCTTCTCTCTAGCATTCCTTTTCTAAGAGGTTTACCTTGCAATGCAAAAAAGACTATTCGTCCCCAGATCGGTGTTATAACTATGTTTCTGGATAACATTCCGTGGGGTTGCCACATTCTACAGACTATTAATGACGATTTAGCTCTATTGCAGGGCAGGAGAGCAGAGACGCAGATTACACCGCCAAATGA
Organism: Aythya fuligula; assembly: GCF_009819795.1. Taxonomy (NCBI): domain Eukaryota; kingdom Metazoa; phylum Chordata; class Aves; order Anseriformes; family Anatidae; genus Aythya; species Aythya fuligula. The sequence continues at coordinate 63,375 of NW_022474002.1, read as the reverse complement.
CCACCGTCAGTCAGGCTCGTTCACAAACAGCTTCTAGGGTTGCAGCTGGCACGGCCTGCAGCCGTATAGCAGACGTTACACTCTCTTTCCTAACTAGTAATCATGTGTCTCATCCATTTGTGGTGAATGGTCAGTGGCAAAAAGAAAAGGGGGAGAGTAAGGGGCGACAAAGACGGAAACGGTGCCAGGAGGATGCCACTGACACTAACAGCATGGGTAATAGGAGCAGTATAAGTGACACAGGTGCAGGGCGGCGGTGGGTGCTGCCGCGCTGCGGGGCACTCTGCCTGCTGCTCACCCTCGCCGGCCTGTGCACTGCTGCCGACGGTGCTAGAGCAAAATGTGAAGACTGCTTAGATGGCAGTGATGAGAGTGCTTGTGTGAAGAAGACGTGTGCTGAATCTGACTTTGTGTGCAACAGTGGTCGGTGTGTGCCAAATAGATGGCAGTGTGATGGGGATCCGGACTGTGAAAATGGGTCTGATGAGAGTGCTGAGCTGTGTCATATGAGAACATGCCGGGTAAATGAAATCAGCTGTGGTCCTCAGTCAACCCAGTGTATCCCAGTGTCCTGGAAATGTGATGGTGAAAAGGACTGCGACAGTGGAGAAGATGAAGAGAATTGTGGCATTGTGACTTGTAGTGCAGCAGAATTCACATGCAGTAGTGGGCAATGTATTTCCAAAAGCTTTGTCTGCAATGTTCAAGATGACTGCAGTGATGGTAGCGATGAGCTGGAGTGTGCACCTCCTACCTGTGGTGTTCGTGAGTTTCAGTGCAAGAGTTCTACCTGCATCCCTATCAGCTGGGTGTGTGTTGATGATGCTGACTGCTCCGACCACTCGGATGAATCTTTGGAGCAGTGTGGCCGCCAGCCTGCACCTCCAGTGAAGTGTTCTACGAGTGAGGTGCAGTGCGGCTCAGGTGAATGTATCCACAAGAAGTGGTGATGTGATGGAGATCCTGATTGCAAGGATGGAAGTGATGAAATTAACTGCCCTTCTCGGACCTGCAGGCCAGACCATTTCAGATGTGAAGATGGGAACTGTGTCCATGGGAGTAGGCAGTGCAGTGGTGTGAGAGACTGTCTGGATGGCACTGATGAAGCAAACTGTAACAATGTTATTCAGTGCTCTGGACCTGGCAAATTCAAGTGCAGAAGTGGAGAATGCATAGATATCAATAAAGTGTGTAACCAGCAGAGAGACTGCAAGGACTGGGGTGATGAGCCCCTGAAGGAATGCATCATAAATGAATGTGACTGTCCAGCTGGGTTTGAGTTTGTAGACAAGAGAAACTGTGGAGACATTGATGAATGCCAAAACCCTGGTAGCTGTAGTCAAATCTGTATCAACCTGAAAGGTGGCTACAAATGTGAATGTAGCCATGGCTATCAGATGGATCCTGCTACAGGAACCTGGAAAGGGCCATACAGGGTACAGAAATACAAATAACACCTGTGATTACAATGACACTGCTAAGCAGGGTTTAGGGGTTTATAGCATGGAGACAAGCGGTAACAACTACAGTGTTTGGAACAATTGTACAGCTTTGGCCTTACCTCCTGATGCTTTTCTGATTTGTGGTGATAGGGCCTGGCAAGGTATTGCTGCAAATGCTATCAGATGTCCATGTTACTTAGATAAACTCATTGTATTTGCTCCTAGCTTGTTACAGTTGCGTGAGATCACCAGACATAAATGGGCATTGCTTGCACCGGATTGCAATGATAATGTTGAATTGTGTGGGGTTGCAGCTAGAGCGGCATTGGCAATTTTAGTGCCTGGAGTGGCATCTGCAGCCGCACGTAACAACTGCTTGGCTGTGGGGATCGGCTGTGGTGTGGACGCCCCTAGGTGCACCCTGAGCGTTTTGTTCGGAGGGGACTCCACTCTCAGCTGCTCACCGCAGGAGCAGACAAAGATCTCCTGAAGCTGCAGACAAACAGTATGTTTTCAGCTGCTGGAGGGATACTAACTGGAGTGTTAATAATTGTGTGTGTTATTCTTAAATGTCCAGGTATTTTGTGTTGAAAGTATTTGTGTAAGAGTAAGGTTTTAAAACAAAGTGTTGCAAGTCATTTCACGAGGAACACAATGAGAGAAAATACTTGTTTGTTTGCTTATCATTCTAAATTATGTTCTTGTGGTATGATTGAGAGTGAGATGTGCCAGAGGCCTCTGGGTGTGCGATTGTGCTCTGTATGTGTGATTGTGCTGTGTACTGTGTGAATGAGAGCGCGCTTTTGCCACAGTGCAGGTTATTGCCTTAGTGCAGGTTTGCCATAGTGCAGGTTATTGCCTTAGTGCAGGTTTGCCACAGTGCAGGTTATTGCCTTAGTGCAGGTTATTGCCATAGTGCAGGATTCCGGAATATGGCCCTAGTACAGGTTATCATTGCCATAGTGCAGGATTCCGGGATATTGCCATAGTACAGGTTATTATTGCCATAGTGCAGGATTCTGGGATATTGCCATAGTGCAAGCCAAAAGCATAGGAAATTGGTGCCGGCAAAAAATTATAGAGAAATGGATTTATTACAGCGCTTTTTAGAAAAAACGGGGAATCAATTGTAAGCAACTAGCAGAACGAGTTGCGATCGGTCGAGCAAAATCAAGTTTCACTAGTACGGAGTCATTGTTTGAAGTAGCCACTTGGAGAAATTTAAGGGAATGTACTGTTTAGACCTTTTCAACTCACAAATTCATTACTTTCCTGAAAGAGCACATGAGAAAGAGTCAATATGGTATCAATCCTTTCAATCAATGGTTCACTGATTTGTTTGAAACAATGCATAGATGGTTACTGGGATTAGTCAAAGGGGGATTAAGGATTCTGTTCATTGTGGTGTCAATCATCATTACACATAGTATTATGTTAAATGTGGTTAAAGGGTTACTTGCAAAATGTTATAGGGATTTTGAAGTGGTGCCGGGAACAGGTACCCAGTGGATCACTGCAAAGTGGACTGAAGCAGTTTTAGAATCTGCACACGCTGAAGACGACCATGAAGAGGTTCCTGATAATCATTCTGACAATGACGTGGGCTGTGACACCCTTTGATCACCATCAAGTGATTAGGTTTAAGTGTGTTACTATTAGATTGTGTTACCATTAAGTGCTTACAGTAATTGTAGTGTTATTAGGATTAAGTTATATAGTTGTGTTATGTTATGTATTTGACACCTACTGTAAAACCAAGTACTGCCTGTACTAAAAGAAAACGGGGGAATTGTTGGGAATTGGCATAATTGTTCGATCTAAGCTTGCTTTAAGCAACCAGGGTAGGCCTTAGAAATCTCAGGGCCTGCTGTAGCTGAGCAAACCAGGCTGCCAGAGTAACTGTGAGAAGCTCCCACGGCAATGACTCCCACATCACCCAATTAAGGAACTCAGAAAATATTGTTATCAGCAGCTGGCCTCAAGGACTAGGCCTACGTGGCCGTTAAGCACAAAGGGGGTTGTTTTCCTAACTTCTAATCAAAAGGGGGGTTCTTTTCTTGCAGGTGGTGTTATTTTCTTAACGGTTTGTCTGAGTGCTTTTGACCAATAATCTTGTGTGAAACACTGTCCACCCCTGTAAAATTCACTATAAAAGTTGGACTATTCGGGCAATAAAATGGTGAAGCATGATCTGACTCTGCTGGTGTCTGTCGTGCTTTCGTCCGTGCTTCGCAACAAAGGTCCATCTGGAATTGTGTTGTCTATTTCGGTTTTCTGACTCATGGAGTATGGTATTTAACTTTGGTTATTGTTACTGTGATTTTGGCTATTTTTCTGGTGGTAATAGTAGGTTCGTGGCATTGTTATAAGAGAGATATCGTTACGGTGTTACACAGTTTGGTTTTCTGACTTATCGCATGTGGAATTTGACTCTGACTATTGTTATTGTGATTTTGGCAATATTGCTGGTAATAGTAATTTTGTGACATTGCTACTGAAAGATATTGCGTGCCTGTATTTTTGTGAGTGATACGTTTTGTGATATGCTTTTGTAAGTAACATGTGTATTCTGAAAGTGTAAACTGGAAAATGGGGGGGCAAACAAGCAGTGAAATTTTAAAGAAAAGTGTGTTAGGATGTGTTTTAAGTCACTGGAAGGATATCGGAGGATCTGCCGGTGGAAGTGTGAACAGGAAAACATTGATAAAATATCGTAATCAGTGGTGGCCGCTTTATAAGCTGGAATGTGGAGAAAAGTGGCCCCTAAATGGAACTTTAAACTATAATATTTTGCTACAGTTAATGTTGTTTTTTGAGAAGCAGAACAGGATGAAATGTTGTATACTGATGTTTCAGCATCTTGGTGGGAAAAGGTACAGAATTAAGTTGGCCCCTGACTGAGCCTTTGATGATGGCATTAGAGAAGTACAGGCTGGAGAAAGATAAAGGAAGTGTTAAAAGGGTTGTTGAAAGTGTTAAAGGTGTTTGAAGTTGAATGAGCAGGGAAAGAGGATGTAGGAATGATAATAGTTCTGCCTCTGCCCGAGGCAGAGATCTTAAAATCATGGGTGTTAGCCCTTTAGGGCAAAGGGACCATGATGGGTCCGAGAGAGTTGTCACAGAAACAGAAAACCAGTTAACTCTTAAAACAACCTGAGTTCATGTGCGAGCTCAGATTGCCGATGGGACCGCTCAGGGAACTGTGGACAATTGCATTCCCCTGACCGACCCCCACTAAGACCCGAATCATCCTGAAAATTATGAACGGTTAAGTAAATACTAAAATCTGGATGAAATGGGAATTGAGAATATGCTTCCAACAAGGTCTAAAAGAAACCCCTATGGAATTTTTGGACCAACTCTGAAATGTAATGAAAATAAATAAATAAATAAATAAATAAATAAATAAAACAAAACGGTTTGGACCTGGCTTCGGAGGACAAATTGACTAGCCTTTTCCTAGGATAATAGACCCCTGATTTCAACAGGAATAACAGGGACCTGGGGAATCTACCCTAGTACCTCCGCTGGTTATAATGAAGCTAGGGGAGGAATGGAAGTGAAATTTCTTATTGATATGGGGCAACGTATTCAGTTCTAAATCAAGCATTAATGCCTTCACAGAATTATTATGTTAGGGTAAAAGATGTGTCGTGGTTTAACCTGGCCGGCAGCTAAACACCACGCAGCTGTTCGCTCACCCTCCCCCTCCCTCTCTGGGACGGGGGAGAGAAATGGAAAGTGAAGCCTGTGAGTTGAGATAAAGACAGTTTAATAAGACAAAATAATAATAATAATAATAATAATATGATGATGATGATGATGATGATAATAGTACTACTACTAATAATGTGTACAAACAAGTGATGCACAATGCAATTGCTCACCACCCGCTGACCGATGCCCAGCCTAACCCCGAGCAGTCCGGCCCCCGGCTAGCCACCCCTATATATTGTTTAGCATGACGTCAGATGGCATGGAATACCCCTTTGGCTAGTTTGGGTCACCTGTCCTGGGTCTGTCCCCTCTCAGCTCTTACTGCACCCCCAGCCTGCCCACTGGCAGGACAGAACAAGAAGCTGAGATGTCCTTGGCTTGGTATAAGCACTGCTCTGCAACAATTAAAACATCAGGGTGTTATCAGCACTCTTCTCATCCTAAGCCAAAACATAGCATTCTACCAGCTACTAGGAAGAAAATTAACTCTGTTCTAACTGAAACCAGGACAAGGTGTAACCGAAAAGGCTTATTTTTGTGAACCTTTGAAGTACAAGTTAGGGAAACAATGGGGCATACACAGATTTTTATATATGCCTAGCTCCTCATGGGCACTCTTAGGTAGAGATTTATTAGAGCAAGCAGGAGCAGAAATTGTCTTCGAAAAAGGGAAAATGGAATTAAGAATAGGAGAAGAACAACTAACAAATGTGTTAAGCTTGGCACTAATACAAACTGACCCTAAAAGTGAAATACCTTTAGAGATCACAGATCAAGTATGTCCAGGAGTTTGGGCTACCGAAGTCCCTGGAAGAGCTAAAAATGTGACCTTAATAATTATTAAATTAAAGCCAGGAGAGAAACCCGTTAAGGTTAAGTAATATCCTTTGAGGATAGAAGATAGGAAAGGAATTAAAGAGATAATTAATAAATTTTTACAGTATGGATTATTGATTGAATGCGAATCAGAATACAATGCACCCATATCGCCAATTAAAAAGGCAGATGAAAAAGCTATAGGCTAGTTCAGGATTTGAGGGCCATAAATAAAATCACTGAGGATATACATCCAGTAGTGGCAAACCCTTATACTTTGCTGACTAAATTAAAGAATAGTCAAGTCTGGTTTACCGTACTGGATTTAAAAGACGCCTTCTTCTGCCTAGGCTTAGCCACAGAAAGCCAAAACCTATTTGCCTTTGAATGGGAAAGTCCCGATTCAGGCAGAAGGACGCAGCTTACGTGGACATTACTACCTCAAGGATTCAAGAATAGCCCCACTATTTTTGGAAACCAATTAGCAAGGGAACTCGAAACATGGATACCTCCGGACACTGAAGGTGCTTTGTTACAATATGTAGATGATCTCTTAATAGCTACCGAGACTAAAGGGAGTTGTATTCAATGGACTATAAGTCGTCTTAATTTTCTGGGTTTAAATGGATATCAAGTCTCTTGACAGAAAGTCCAGCTGGCTCAACAAAGTGTGACCTATCTGGGATTTGAAATTTCGGAAGGACAACGAGAACTAGGAACTGAACATAAGGAAGTCATTTGCCAGACTCCAGAACCTCAAATGGTAAAGGAGCTACAAACATTTTTATGAATGACAGGTTGGTGTCGCCTTTGGATTTATAATTATGGACTATTGGTAAAGCCTCTATGTGAATTGATAAAGATTAACCAGTCAAAGTTAGTCTGGACTGGAGAAGCACAAAAAGTCTTTAAACAACTTAAACAAGAATTGATGATTTTGAAATATCAAGCAATATTGGTAGAACAGGACAACGTGGAAATTGTGATAACTAATATTGTGAATCTAGCCTCTTTTCTTAGTGATGCTCCGGCACAGCCTGTGATTCACGATTGTTTAGAAACTATAGAGACTGTGTATTCCAGCTGACCAGACCTTAAGGAGGAGCCCATGGAAGATGCGGAAGAAACTTGGTTCACGGATGGGAGCAGTTTTGTTATGCAAAGACAACGTAAAGCTGGATATGCTATAACAACTACTCAGCAGGTAATCGAGTCTAAGCCTTTACTCCCTGGAACATCAGCTCAAAAGGCAGAGATAGTTGCTCTCACGAGAGCATTGGAACTGGCAGCGGGAAAAAGGGTAAATATTTGGACAGATTCTAAATATACATTCGGCGTGGTACATGCTCATGGAGCAATTTGGAAAGAACATGGATTGCTGACCGCTCAGTGAAAACACAAAGTATGCTGAAGAAATTTTAAAATTGTTAGAGGCTGTAAAACAACCAGAAAAGGTAGCTATCATGCATTGTCAGGGACACCAAAAGGGGAACACCGATTTTGAAATTGGAAATCGATTGGCAGAGGCTAAGCAGGCAGCTGAAATAACTGAGGTGAAGGCATTGTCTTTGATACCAGACGGTAAAATCCAAACTATATCCAAATTATACAAAAGAAGACTTCAAATTAATTGAAGATTTGAAAGGTAAAATGAAACCAGATGGATGAGTATATTTAAAAGATAACCACATAGTAATACCCTCTAGTTTGACATGGCCCATAGTTCTTACAGAACACAATAAAACGCATTGGGGAGCTGGCACACTGCATAAGAGCCTGAGTCAGACATTAGTGGGACGATATGATAAAACAAGTAACTCGACAATGTAGCATTTGCTTACACAATAACCCCAATACCAATAATAGAATAAAATTTGGAATAATCGGTAAAGGAAATTATTCGGGGCAACAGTGGCAAATTGATTTTTCAGAACTCCCTAGAAAAGGGGGGTATCATTATTACTGGTTCTGACTGACACGTTTTCAGGAAGGCCTGAAGCCTTTCCCTGTCGAACAAACAAAGCAAGAGAAGTGGTTAAAGTCTTGTTAAATGAAATAATACCATGCTTTGGGGTTCTAGTAGCAATGTCTTCTGATAGAGTTTCACATTTTTGTGCACAAGTGGTAGAACAGATAAGTAAGATTCTAAAGATAGATTGGCAACTGCATACTCCTTATAGACCACAGGCAAGTGGACAGGTAGAAAAAATGAACCATTTAATTAAACAATAAATAGCTAAAATTGGATAAGAAGCTAATTTGTCATGGCCTCAATCCCTCCCTTTAGCATTACTTGGAATTAGAGTTAAACCTAGAATAAAAGGGAATTTGAGTCCCTTCAAAATCTTATATGGAAGGCCATAGCAATTTCTATTTAGTGGAGAGGACCTAACGCAGTTAGGATCAGAATATTTATATGCTTATATAACTGAACTTCAGAAACAATTAAATAAAGTACATAAATTTGTTTTAGGGACCAGGGCTAGAGGGTTGGATCAACCAATCCACCCCTTTAAGCTCGGGAATTATATATATATATAAAGACTTTTTCAGGACAACCCCTACAGGAAAAATGGAAGGAAAGTGGATGGGACCATACCAAGTATTACTGACAACACACACCGCCATTAAGATTAAGAAGCAAGCAGCTTGGATCCACAATTCAAGGGTGAAGAAGGTCCCGGCGAGGATATAGACCACCACTCCAATTGGACCAACAAAATTACGGTTTTCCAGATCCTAATGATTGCAGGGGTGCGGTTCTCGGATTCGGGGTGGGCAACTTGGGATGAGAACTTACACCTGACCTTAATACAAACAATTTCTCAAGTAACTAATAAGACGAACTGTTGGGTATGCACCCATCTGCCACAGCATGGGAATAAGGGTGTATCGTTAATCGGGATTCCGTTGCCTGCAAACTTATCTTGGACTAATTTGTGGGAAAACACATCTTGGGGTCGAAAATATGAAGAAGTTTTGGAACTAGAAGTTAGTAGCTTCGTGCCGTTGGAATCTTACTATGTATGTGTACAAAGGTGTAACCCGCCTAAGGGTATGGGAAAACAGGATTGTATAAATACAGGTACTACTTATGTGGGGAATCAGACATCTTGTAATCGAAAAATTGATATTAGTACAACTAGCAGTTGGGCAAATTCAACCAGCTGGCCAGTACCAGAAGGAAAAGGGTGGTATTGGCTATGCAATGATACAGCCTGTAAGGTCTTGCCCGAGAATTGGAAGGGAACTTGCACTCTAGGAGCGGTAGTCCCCAATATGGCAGTACACGATGTAGTGCCTCGAGCCTACTTGAGAAATCATATGCGGAGAATCAGACAAAAAATTAACAATCCATTGATAGAGAGACACACCGCTTTTCATAGTTTTGTTTGATGGTTTATCCCATGGTTAGGAGTGAGTGAATTGGAAAAGGCAATAGTTAATATTTCTGCAATTATAGAGAAGTTAGAAAACAAAACTCTGGATGCTATAAAGGCTCAACAAGAAGAGATATCTAGTTTATCACAGGTAGTATTACAAAATCGGATGGCCCTAGACTTGTTACTGGCCGCTCAAGGGGGAGTCTGTACAGTAATAAACACAAGTTGTTGTGTGTATGTAGATCAGAGTGGAAGGATCTCTACCGACCTGGAAGAAATATGGAAGCAGACAAGGATCCTACATGATATCAGTAAAGATGATCTTTTGTGGAGTTTTAGTGAAATATGGAATAAGTTAACCTCCTGGTTGCCCAATTTTCAATGGTTGAAAGAAGTGTTCATTGCTCTAATCGCATTAGTAGTATTAGGAATATTTGTGTGCATGTTGTTTAGATGCCTGCTTTGTTGTGTTACTGTAAATAATGAAAGTATCTGATGCAAAAGAATTTGCATGGGAAAAGAAAAGGGGGGATTGATTAAGGAGGTATTGGGGAGGCATTGGGGAGGCAAGGAGAATCCCCAGACATGGACTGTATATCTCGAAACAAGACACTGAAACTCATGATAAGGAAGCGGCAGACGGACAGAGAAACAAACGTAAGGACTATAAATCTCAAAACTGGACATTGGAATTCATTATAAACGGAAGAATTGGCAACAACCAGCTCTCGCAATTAAGAAACATGCCAATTCAGCAGATTCCTGACCAAAGGTGAAAAGTACACTGTGAGGAAGACCCGGGGTCTTCCTCCCAAAGACCCCTGCCCACGTCCCAAAGACCCCTGCCCACAATTCTTGGAAGGCTCTACGCAGGCGCAAGGTGCCAAAAGGCTAATTAGCATGAGAAGCGAGGGAAGGCGGGGATAGGTAATGCATATGTATAGGTGCTTGTAGAATATTGATAGATTGATTGTATAAATTCAAGACTGCTTTCCGCTTTAGGTATGCACGATAGGTGGAGAGATCCCCCGTGCATCCAGCGCTGCAATAAAGAATATACCACTTAAAGGAATTTCGGCTTCGATCTTTGAATCATAAATATTTATGTAAACTCAAAAGAACCTTTTAGTTTGGAAGAAAGTGAATATGCACATTTGTGGATCAGCTCGGAAACTCGAGCCAATTTATATCCTCTAAAAGAAAAAGGAGGGGATGGGAGGCACAAGAAAAACCGAGAATTAGAGATCCCAGCCCCACTGCCTCCCTATATTCCACCACCCCCACCTGCAGCCCCTCTGACTCCCGGGCTTCTTTATCTGCAACCCCAGGGAGATGCCAATAACAACTCTGACTCTAGCGCTCAGGGACCAGTGACTAGGAATATGTGGCAGTCCCCATTAACTCCGGGGACGTCTGAGATTTTAAGAAAGAGACAGGAGGAGGGTAAGCGAGCTTTAATGGCAACTGGCATAATGTTTGCAGCTGCTGAGGAATAATTCTAACTGGAATAATAACTGCACATTGTATATTGTATATATAAAAGCCCGGGCATTTTTGTTAAAGTGTTCTTTTATACATATGTTAATATGTTAATATGTAAATATAAGAACTGCCATTGAGGTGTATGTCTAAGGGAACAAAATTTGCCCAGGCATATTATCGGCTCATCAGGTTTAAATGTCCCCAGTGTAATTGTCAACAGGCAGTTAATTTACAGTGGTTTGATTTTACTTGTGTATCTGTATATTGTGGATTTTGGAGGGATTGGGATTGACTAGTAAAGAGCTTCTAGGAAAACGGTGGAATATTAACCACTGTAGATTACAATAGGAAAAGTTCAAAGCAAAGAAATCCCGAGGAAAAGCCTCCTAGGATGTATACTAACACATTGGAGGGATATAGTGGGCTGAGAGGGTACAGTGAGTAAAAGAGCCCTTATCAAATATTGTAATCAGTGGTGGCCACTTTATAAACTAGAGGATGGAGCGGAGTGGCCCCTAAATGGAACTACTAATTATAACACCATATTACAGTCAATGTTGTTTTGTGGAAAGAAGGAAAACAGGATGAAATGTTATATATTGATGTTGTTTCAGCATCTTGGAGGGAAAAGGTACGGAATTAAGTTGGCCCCTGACTGAGCCTTTGATGTCAGCATTAGAAAAGCAAAGGCTAGAGAAAGATAAAGGAAGTGTTAAAAGGTTTGTTGAAAGTGTTAATGGTATTCGAAGTTGAATGAGCAGGGAAAGGTGATGTAGGCATTATCTAAGTAACAGTCTAGAAGTTTTGGTATATTTGCATAGTTGTTGTGGTGTTTGTTCAGTTTCCCAAGCATCGGGGAGGGGGGAACAGCCTGCTCCACCAGGGGCCTCCCCAGCGGCCGCAGGGGGGCTTCGGCTCCAGCGCCTGGAGCGCCTCCTCCCCCTCCTTCTGCACTGACTTTGGTGTCTGCGGGGGGGTTTCTCGCTCTCCCAACTGCTGTTGAGCAGCAGGTTTTTGTTTCTTTCTTTGTTTGTTTGTTTTCATGGATGTGCTCTCACAGAGGCACGGACTGTGTTGCTATGGCTTGGCTCTGGGCAGCAGTGGGCCCCTTTAGGGCCAGATGAAGTTGTCCCTTATCTACCACGGGGAGGTTTCTGTTTGTTGTTGTTGTTGTTGTTGTTTTTCACGGGGGCTGCCACTGCAGTTTCCCACCCCCACACCCCTCACACCCCCCAAACCTTGCCATCAAACCCAATACACTGGAGCAGCTAAATCATTACTGACTTGTAAAGTATCAGCGATTAAATTAACTAATGAAACCTTAAATGTGATGGGGGTAGAAGGGACTGGGATAACAGTGCCACTTCTGGGGGATACCAAGCTGAGACTAGGGGATAAAATGATCACTGGGGGATAAAATGATCACTTGGATACATTGTATGTATCCAAGGCGGAGACTAACTTGTTGGGAAGGGATTTGATGATTAAATTGGGCATTCAACTAGTAAATTGTTAGACTGGAATAACAGTGTTATTAATGGAGTGCTCTCTGGCCCTGAGAGCAAACGTACATGTATATTCACCTCTGACTGGAAAGACCCTGAAATGGGGGCGGAAGCAACAATATAGGTGGACAATTCTACCTCAGGGGTTTACAGGGCCACCTATCTATTTGGGTAAATTCTAAAAAAGATTTTGGAGCAATTACAACCTCCCAAGGAGGTATTAATGTTACAAATATGTGGATCATTTTAAGGAAAATCGATACTCCCTGATGGGAGAGAAATGCTGAATAAAGTGATAATGAGGCAAATATTAACTGTTTTACATCAGAAGAGTCATTGGGAGGTGCAAGCAATGTGTGATGTTGTTCTAAGAAAGCATGTCTGTATAGGAATATATACTTTAGGGAAGCACACATGCAGAGGATGTACTATATGTCAAAGGGTAAATAAAATGGTCTTCTGTAACCTATCTAGAGGGGGACAGGAGCCAGGGCTTTGACCTTTCCAAAGTACACAGGTAGACTTTACTGAGTTACTTGTTTGTCCTAATTGACCACCTGACTGAATGGGTGTAAAGCTTTACTGCAAGGATTAAAGCAGGCCTTAGAGATTGAGTGGGATTTTCACAGCCCTTGGCACCCCTCCTCTTCTGGAAAGGTAGAGCGAATGAATGGTGAAATTAAGAAACAACTAACAAAACTTGTGCTGGAAACTAAGGCTTCTTGGGTAAAATGCTTACCTCTTGCACTGTTAAACATATGGACACAGCCCAGAACTGATATAGGAATTTCTCCTTTTGAGATGCTATATGGTATGCCCTATGACTCGGAATTGCCACTTGATCACTCTCAGTTCTAATTAAGACTTGGAAAGAGACTTTTTAAACACCACTATGGGGAAGGCCCCTATGTTGTTTTGCTTACCACAGAAACGGCTATTCGAACTGCGGAGAAAGGATGGACGCATGCCAGCCGTGTGAAAGGACCAGTCCGGGAAAGTAAATGGGAGGCAGCTCCAGGCCCTGACGACTTGAAGCTGACACTAAGACGGACTCAGTAAGTGTTGTATATTATCTGTGTATCGTGGGAAGGGGAGGAGGCCCTGTTTCGAAGGCTCCCTAGTAGGTTCCCCTGAAAAACACTGCTGCTGCCAAGAAGAACCGATACCTTGTAGTTTGCTGCAACCGAACTGACAAGCGAGGCAGAGAAGTGAAAACGGTGGGGGACTGAGGGGCCGACAATTTAGATGGGCTCCGACCACCTCCTACGATACATGGGAGTCAGTATCATCGTTTTGGTCAGCTATGGGTCTGCGCATCCCCACCAGCCTTTTAAATGGAGCTTGATCAGATGGGAGGATCAATTCGTCATCCAGCAAACAACGACAGCGGGTGCTCCCAGTTCCGCATCACATTATGTGACCTGGTGTCAGTGCAACCGTGCTTTAACCAATCAGGATTTTATTTCTGCCCAAGTTCTAACCCGGGAAAGGGGTACTGTAAATGCCCGAACGCATATTATTGTGCATACTGGGGGTGTGAAACCATTGCTACGGACTGGACACTCGGGGCTGGTCGGAATAAATTCTTACAAGTGGGATATGGGCCGCAAGGTTGTAACTGACAAGTGGATCCCCGTTACAGGTGGCAAGGGCATGGTATAGGGTATACAGGAACCTTCCACGGAAATAAAGAAATTTGCAAGGTTCTATATATATAAATATAACAAACTTGGACGATACTAGCTGGGTACTAGGAAAAATGTCAGATTTTACGAACACGGAACAGATAGGGGAGGACTCATACTAATAAAAAGGAGGATGCTGATAGGCAGTAGGACCAAATGAGGTATTGTCAGAAAGCGTCCAGGGAATCCAGCCTGCGGAAAATACTACAGTGCCAACCCTCAGCAGCCCTATGAGCTCAGGTAAAGCCGAGAATGATAACATAGCTGAGAATAACATATGGGGGGGTCATGAATGCCAGCTACCAATTATTAAACAAAACAAACCCAAATGTAACAAAACACTGTTGATTATGCTTTACTATAAGACCTTCATATTATGATGCTATTGGGGATCCTGGAGAGCCCACCCGCACAAACGAAAACAACCCTCTACAATGCAGTAGGGGAAAAGACATAAGGGTAACACTAACACAAGTCACTGGAGGTGGTAGGTGTGTGGGCACAGTTCCTAGTGGGAAGTGTCACCTATGTAATATTGTTGGGAATTGGCATAATTGTTCGATCTAAGCTTGCTTTAAGCAACCAGGGTAGGCCTTAGAAATCTCAGGGCCTGCTGTAGCTGAGCAAACCAGGCTGCCAGAGTAACTGTGAGAAGCTCCCACGGCAATGACTCCCACATCACCCAATTAAGGAACTCAGAAAATATTGTTATCAGCAGCTGGCCTCAAGGACTAGGCCTACGTGGCCGTAAAGCACAAAGGGGGTTGTTTTCCTAACTTCTAATCAAAAGGGGGGTTCTTTTCTTGCAGGTGGTGTTATTTTCTTAACGGTTTGTCTGAGTGCTTTTGACCAATAATCTTGTGTGAAACACTGTCCACCCCTGTAAAATTCACTATAAAAGTTGGACTATTCGGGCAATAAAATGGTGAAGCATGATCTGACTCTGCTGGTGTCTGTCGTGCTTTCGTCCGTGCTTCGCAACAAATGGCACCCGAACAGGCTGAGACCTGAACTGGACCTGAACAGGACATCGCAGCGGGAGACCTGAACAGGGCCTGAACAGGACATCGCAGCGGGACAGACATCGCACCGGAGCAGGACATCGCAGCACCGGAGCAGACATCGCAGCCGAGCACGGACATCGCAGCGGCGCCGGGGCGAACATCGCAGCGCAGCGGGACACCAGCGCAGCGGGACACCAGCGGCGCCGGCACATCTGAACGCAGGTAGAGCAGGAGAGCAGCGGCGTTGGGACCAGCGGCGCCGGGCGCCGGGACATCGGCGCGGCGCCGGGACCAGTGCCGCCGGGGACCAGCGGCGCCGCGACATCACAGCGCCGAGACTGAGACATCGGAGCGGCGCGGGACATCGGAGTGGACATCGGAGCGGACATCGGACCGGCGCTGCACCTGACCAGACACCGAGCCGCAAACACTGTACAAAGGACTCACGGTAAGACACGGGGAAAGGAAACCGTGGGGAGCGTGGGAAAAGATCCGCGGGGAAGCGCGGGAAACGGAACCGCGCAGGGACGCGGGAAAAGGAGCCGCGGAAAACGCGGGACATTGAAATAATCGCGGTGCGATGCGGGACATCCGAGATGGAGTTGCTACGGGAGACCAGAGGCGTCAGTGGACAACGGTAGTCGACTCTCACCGTGTGGCGAGTCGGCACAGAGCAGAGGGACGGACATCAGGACCCTGCAGCCTGTCTGACGTAACCATGGAGGCAGCAGCGGCTGTGCTGCTTCTCTCTAGCATTCCTTTTCTAAGAGGTTTACCTTGCAATGCAAAAAAGACTATTCGTCCCCAGATCGGTGTTATAACTATGTTTCTGGATAACATTCCGTGGGGTTGCCACATTCTACAGACTATTAATGACGAATTAGCTCTATTGCGGGGCAGGAGTGCAGAGACGCAGATTACCCTGCCAAATGACCACCGGCAGGCTGTTTCACAAACAGCTTCTAAGGTTGCAGCCGGCACTGCCTGCAGCCGTATAGCAGACGTTACACTCTCTTTCCTAACTAGTAATCATGTGTCTCATCCATTTGTGGTGAATGGTCAGTGGCAAAAAGAAAAGGGGGAGAGTAAGGGGCGACAAAGACAGAAACGGAACCAGGAGGATGCCACTGACACTAACAGCAGGGGTAATAGGAGTAGTATAAGTGACACAGGTGTGGGGCGGTGGCGGGCGCTGCCGCGCTGCGGGGCGCTCTGCCTGCTGCTCGCCCTCGCCGGCCTGTGCACTGCTGCCGACAGTGCTAGAACAAAATGTGAAGACTGCTTAGATGGCAGTGATGAGAGTGCTTGTGTGAAGAACATGTGTGCTGAATCTGACTTTGTGTGCAACAGTGGTCAGTGTGCGCCAAACAGACGGCAGTGTGATGGGGATCTGGACTGTGAAGATGGGTCTGACGAAAGTGCTGAGCTGTGTCATATGAGAGCATGCCGGGTAACTGAAATCAGCTGTGGTCCTCAGTCAACCCAGTGTATCCCAGTGTCCTGGAAAGGTGATGGTGAAAAAGACTGTGACAGAGATCCTGATTGCAAGGATGGAAGTGATGAAATTAACTGCCTTTCTCAGACCTGCAGGCCAGACCAGTTCAGATGTGAAGATGGGAACTGTGTCCATGGGAGTAGGCAGTGCAGTGGTGTGAGAGACTGTCTGGATGGCACTGATGAAGCAAACTGTAACAATGTTATTCAGTGCTCTGGACCTGGCAAATTCAAGTGCAGAAGTGGAGAATGCATAGATATCAATAAAGTGTGTAACCAGCAGAGAGACTGCAAGGACTGGGGTGATGAGCCCCTGAAGGAATGCATCATAAATGAATGTGACTGTCCAGCTGGGTTTGAGTTTGTAGACAAGAGAAACTGTGGAGACATTGATGAATGCCAAAACCCTGGTAGCTGTAGTCAAATCTGTATCAACCTGAAAGGTGGCTACAAATGTGAATGTAGCCATGGCTATCAGATGGATCCTGCTACAGGAACCTGGAAAGGGCCATACGGGTACAGAAATACAAATAACACCTGTGATTACAATGACACTGCTAAGCAGGGTTTAGGGGTTTATAGCATGGAGACAAGCGGTAACAACTACAGTGTTTGGAACAATTGTACAGCTTTGGCCTTACCTCCTGATGCTTTTCTGATTTGTGGTGATAGGGCCTGGCAAGGTATTGCTGCAAATGCTATCAGATGTCCATGTTACTTAGATAAACTCATTGTATTTGCTCCTAGCTTGTTACAGTTGCGTGAGATCACCAGACATAAATGGGCATTGCTTGCACCGGATTGCAATGATAATGTTGAATTGTGTGGGGTTGCAGCTAGAGCGGCATTGGCAATTTTAGTGCCTGGAGTGGCATCTGCAGCCGCACGTAACAACTGCTTGGCTGTGGGGATCGGCTGTGGTGTGGACGCCCCTAGGTGCACCCTGAGCGTTTTGTTCGGAGGGGACTCCACTCTCAGCTGCTCACCGCAGGAGCAGACAAAGATCTCCTGAAGCTGCAGACAAACAGTATGTTTTCAGCTGCTGGAGGGATACTAACTGGAGTGTTAATAATTGTGTGTGTTATTCTTAAATGTCCAGGTATTTTGTGTTGAAAGTATTTGTGTAAGAGTAAGGTTTTAAAACAAAGTGTTGCAAGTCATTTCACGAGGAACACAATGAGAGAAAATACTTGTTTGTTTGCTTATCATTCTAAATTATGTTCTTGTGGTATGATTGAGAGTGAGATGTGCCAGAGGCCTCTGGGTGTGCGATTGTGCTCTGTATGTGTGATTGTACTATGTGAATAAGAGCGCGCTTTTGCCATAGTGCAGGTTATTGCCATAGTGCAGGTTTGCCACAGTGCAGGTTATTGCCTTAGTGCAGGTTTGCCATAGTGCAGGTTATTGCCATAGTGCAGGATTCCGGAATATGGCCCTAGTACCGGTTATTGTTGCCTTAGTGCAGGATTCCGGAATATAACCATAATACAGGTTGTCATTGCCAAAGTGCAGGATTCTGGAATATAGCCTTAGTACAGGTTATTGTTACCATAGTGCAGGCCGGCAAAAATTATCAAAAGATTTATTAGAAAGATTCAATATGATATCAATCCTTTTAATCAATAGTTCACTGATTTGTTTGAAACAATGCACAGATGGTTACTGGGATTAGTCAAAGGGGGATTAGGTTTAAGTGTGTCACTATTAAATTGTGTTACTTTCTATTAGATTGTGTTACCATTAAATGCTTACAGTAATTATAGTATTATTAGGGTTAAGTTATATAGTTGTGTTATATTGTATATTTGACACCTACTGTAAAACCAAGTACTGCCTGTACTAAAAGAAAACGGGGGAATTGTTGGGAATTGGCATAATTGTTCGATCTAAGCTTGCTTTAAGCAACCAGGGTAGGCCTTAGAAATCTCAGGGCCTGCTGTAGCTGAGCAAACCAGGCTGCCAGAGTAACTGTGAGAAGCTCCCACGGCAATGACTCCCACATCACCCAATTAAGGAACTCAGAAAATATTGTTATCAGCAGCTGGCCTCAAGGACTAGGCCTACATGGCCGTAAAGCACAAAGGGGGTTGTTTTCCTAACTTCTAATCAAAAGGGGGGTTCTTTTCTTGCAGGTGGTGTTATTTTCTTAACGGTTTGTCTGAGTGCTTTTGACCAATAATCTTGTGTGAAACACTGTCCACCCCTGTAAAATTCACTATAAAAGTTGGACTATTCGGGCAATAAAATGGTGAAGCATGATCTGACTCTGCTGGTGTCTGTCGTGCTTTCGTCCGTGCTTCGCAACATAATATCATGGAGAATGGAAAACAATCAACCGAGTGGCTAATCCCAGCCAACAACGCTAGGTGGGTTTGTTTGTCAGTGGGCGTAACTCCTTGTCTATCACTAAAACTCTTCAATGCGTCTCCTGATTTTTGTATACAGGTGATAATTATACCAAGGATTCTATACCACCTTGAGGATTGTATGTATACCCAGCACACAGTGGCAAGTTATCATCTGGAAAGACGGGAACCATTCACGGCTCTAACTTTGGCCACCCTAATAATCCTGGGAGGAGCTGGAGTGGGGACCAGGGTAGCCTCATTGGTTAAACAAAATCAAGAATTTACTTCCTTACGCATTGCTGTGGACGAGGACCTGACCCAAATTGAATAATCCATCTCGGCCCTGGAAAATCTATCAGGTCACTTTCAGAGGTAGTGTTACAAAATCGTAGGGGATTAGATTTGGTATTTTTTTTTACAACAGGACAGGCTGTGTGCAGCCCTGAAAGAGGAATGCTGTATATGCTGATCACACTGGAGTGGTAAGAGATACAATGGCAAGACCCAGGGAAGGGTTGGAAAAAAGGAAACGGGAGAATGAAGCCCGACAGAGCTTTTACGAATCTTGGTTTAATTATTCACCTTGGCTTACTACTTTATTATCAACCATAGCAGGACCTTTGTTGTTTTTAATAATAGCACTAACTTTTGGACCATGTATTTTTAATAAATTGATTGCGATTGTAAAGGGATGTTTAGAAGCGGCACGTCTAATGCTCATACATGCCAAATACGAGCCAATAAGTACCAACAAAGGAATCAAGGAAACATTAGTTCTTAGTAGCCAGGCATTGCAGAGATTCAATGAACAAAATGAGTAACTTAAAGAAAAAGGAGGGATTGTAATACACAATAAATGTTTGTTCATTGCCTTTTGTATTATAAAACAAGGAGTTCCGTTTGAGGAGCAGGAGTTGCAAAAGCTGTTGCAAGTAAGATGTATAATACTTGGCTAGACACTATGAAAATTCTTTTGCTTAATGTAACAAAAAGAGAACCCCCTCCCCTTCTCTCCTTCTGTATCTCAGTTGCCTCTTTTGTTCAAAGACACTGCTGCAAAGCTCATGGAACCATCTCCTGGTAAGTTGCTAACCTAGTGTATCAACATCCTGCCTTCCTGTCTCACGCTGGGCCAACATGACCAAATAAAAAAAGAAGTTGAACCACAACGCTGAGGAAGACTACGACCTTCATCTTCACGACCACCAGAGGGACAGAGACGACCCCCTAGCAACAGTGCGCGCAGTCGCAGAATATACCAGGATGTGCTGCGTAATCCCGGAATTACCAAGCTATAAGAAGGGACCCTGGCGGGGGTGAGGTGCGCGCCGTTGGCGGAGCCGAGACTCCCCGGCCGCCCAGCGCTGTTTTGCTTGCTGTTGCTTACTCAATAAATTCCTTTCTATTATTAATGCAATGCTCTCTGAAAATTAATTAAGGGGGCAATTTATAACACACATTTGCATAACCAGTCCCCCCTTTGTATTAAAATGAGCTCCAAGGAGTCATTTGCATAAACTCCCAATTGCCTGCGCAGTGCCTGCTGCTGGGGGCCGTGGGGATGAAGGCTGATGACTCCTCGTCATCACCCCCTGCCTTTGTACAGACTCAGCTGCTCCTTGGCTCTTGTCCGACCCACTCAGTCGGTCTTTTCAGACAGCTTTGGGTTTTTTTTTGCTTTTGAGGCAGATTCCCCATTCTTGCCAGGAAACACCCTCTGCGAGGGGCCCCGAGGCTCCTCATTTGCACGGTACTAAGCAAAGACACTCAGCAACATCCATTTAAACGAGATTAAGAGTCCTCCCCTTCCTGGCTTCCCTAAAAACGATAGCTTTATTTATAAATCATTAACGCGATTAAGCAAAACCCCGGCCCCATCAGAGGCGGAGCAGCGCCTCTGCGCATGCGCACGGCCTCGCTGAGGCCCTTTAAGGCGGGGCGGGGCAGAGCGCGCCCTGTTTCCAGCCGTTGCATCCCCCCCCCACGTGACCCACCGCGGGGCGCGTGACCGCCGGGCGGGTGGGCCGCGCGCCCCCTTCTCCCTCTCCCATTGGCTCGCTCTTCCCGCCCCTCCGGCCGCCGCGGGCGCCCATTGGACGCGGCTGACGCAAGAGACCTCTCTGGGAAGAATTTCTTCCGCCCGTTGGTGCGGAACTGCCTGGGCTCCATTTTGTGGCCGTTGCCTCTTGTCCTGTCCCCACAGGCCTCTGAGAAGAGGCTGTCTTCTATGATGGTGTTACGGGGGAGATGAGGAGAAGGGAAGGAAAGAGAGGGGGTTCCCTGTGGCAGGAGCTCTGTCTGCCTGCTGGTCCCCTCCTATTAGCTGCTCACAAGGCAGTAGGGGGTGATGTGCTTCTCACGGAGCCTCTGCTGGCTGCCTAAGCCTCAGGGCTGCTAGGGACGGGCTCCACCAATCTATCTCCGTCTCACTCTCCCTAACGCTCCTCAGCCTCCCCACCTCTTCCTTCAGGTCAGCCACAAGGCTGAGTAAATCATTCATCTGGTCGCATCTGCTGCCCTGCACTGCAGGGGCCAGGCTCTGGCACTCGCTGCAGCCCGAGCCCTGGGCACTCACATGTTTGCGTGGGACCTCTGTCTGGGTCTCCATTCATTTTTCTTGACAACAGCCTTCTGCTGGGGTCCAACCATGGCAAACTAGCAGGCTCGTTAGAACTCCCTGTGGTAGCTTCCTTGCTAAAATTCTAAGTTGTAAGAGGCAGAGTTCCCAGAGGAGAGAGGGAGGAAGAGAAAGGGAGGTGGGAAAGGGAGGAGAGGATACTCCCCATGCTCCTCTCAGCCCCACGCAAACTGCCTGTGCTAACTGCCAAGCCTATCCCATTTGGGCGTCCTGTTTGCAGCATTCCTGGGTCATGGCCCTCCCTAGGGACTGCTTTTATACTGTCAGGGGGTGGCTGCAGAATGGCAGCGACACCGAATTTAAAACTCAGAACACCCCTGCAGCCCCCTCCGGCTACCAACGCCTTGTCACGTAAACCCAGTGCACTGCTTCAGGGACCACCCTCAGGGTTGGCTGAAACACATGAAACTGAGCTGCCACATCTTTCTAACGTTATTATTCGTGTTTAAGAAATTCTTGTGGCTTTTCTATCTGCCCATGAACCTGCACTCGATAGATGCAGGTGTATTCTGGGTTTCCCCAGTTGCTTCGCACCTCCAATCTGATATGGCGGAACGTTTTGGGAGGCTCCTTCTGTAAAGAAAACAAGGGGAAGCATCATTACTCATGTGGGAAGAACTGCAGCACAACCATGTAGCTCTCTTTGCCAGCACTCCCCTTGCTGCAGACCAAATGGCAGCCCCGACAGAGGAGGAAGCAAGGGAAATCAGAAGGCCCTTTCTCACCAGGGCCATAGAGGCACCCTCTGTGCCTAGACAGCAAAGCCCTGGCCTCAGAGGCTTGCTGAGGGGAGCTATGGAAACCCAAGTTGCTCTGCTGCCTATGCTGCCTTGGGACACTGGGACAGTCTTGCTGATGGAGACAGATGTCTGCAATCTCCCCTCCCACCCCCAGTTCTTCCTCCTCGCCCTAAAGGGGACTAATTCCCTTCCAGAGCCCCTTCCCACTGCTGCTTTTTCTGCTTTACCAGAAAGAAAAGGAAAGCACTTCCAAAGGTGGGCTAAGCACCTCATCCTGCCAGCAGGAGGCAGCCACATGGGAGAGCAGAGGGTGGCTTGGGTGATCATCTGAACCCTCTCTTCCAGAGACTAGCAGACAACCCGTCCTTCCTCCCTGCCATCCTGCCCACACGCACTTGCCATACCTGCACATGGAAGGTCTGAGCAATCATTCCATCCACGCTGTAGGCGAATAGCCCAAGGAACGTTTCCGTTTTGTCCTCATCCACTCCCTCAAAGACAAGAGATGATGGGGGCAGGTCAGTCTCAAGCAGGCCATCAGAAAAAGAATATGCTGAGGCCAAAGCTGGGAACCCTTTCCCACCTTCCTTGGCTCTAGCAGTATTCTAGTGCAAGTGAGAGTGAACCCAAGTCAGGGCACTTGGAGCAATTGCTCCCAGATCCTTGTCTGTGAACCACAGAAGAAGGTTCCAGGCGTGTCTAACAATGCTCAAGTGTCTCCAGTGCCCCTCGATAGGATGCGGTGCTCTGCAGCAACCAATCCTCAGATACCTGAGGGAACACACCACGCTTTCTGGCGCTGCTTTTCCTTGCGGCCAGGGCCTCCCAAAAAGAAGTGCCAGGCAGAGACTTACAGAGACAGCAAACTCTCTGGGGGCGCTGCTGACTTCTCCGGAAGGAGAGACTGTCCTGGAGATATGCCAGATGGTAAAAGCTGCTGGCCAGATTTTCACCGGCAACCGAATGACGACGTGTCCCTGAGATCCTTGGAAGGCCCAGCAGTCGCCTGGGGAGATACTGGGCTGCAACGAGAAAGCCAGTGACCGTCAGTGGCAAGGCAGTCAGAGGGCCAACAGATCTGGCTGTTCAGCAAGGAGCCACAGACCTTGCCTTCTCTATAGGTCGCAATTCAGCTCACAAGTAAACGCTAGGCTATGAACAGAAGGTGAAGATGCACAAGTTTTGAGAGTGCCTAGGCTCAATTGCCTTTCGCAATCCAGTTCTGCTTTCTCAAAGGCAGAGGCCTGAGAGGCTTTCTGAAAGGCAGAGGCAGGGTGGTGTTCCTAATGTACATGTATGTCACTCCATCAACCTTCAAAAACTGAGCTGGACCTGTGAGGACCATTTCAGGCATTCTTCGGGCTGATTTGGTTGACCAGATCAGTGCTGGGGGCCCAGAAAACATCTCTTGCAGCTTCCATGGCTCAGCACACTCACAGAACTCCCACCCACACTAGAAACGCATGGTCTCCCAACCAGAAAGCAAGAAAGTAAACCAGCTGTCACAATTTCTCTTACAATACCTGCAATATGGTCTCTGGATGTTTTGCAAAAGAAAAGAGTGGAAAAATCCACCACTTCTTTGCGTCTTTCCCGCCATAACTCTTGGAAGTCCTCTGCACATCAATTGTGGCACCTGAAATGAATATGGGAAGAAGTTCACCAGGACAGGCAGGAGATTAGCAGAAGCAGTGAATTATGATGTGTTTCTCACGCTGAATGCAGAGCTTGTTGCTTTGGGGAGAGTCAGACACAAGCTGAACTCTGTCTACATACCTAAGGATTTCAGGGCCCAGTCAGGCATCCAGGTGTAGATTTTAAGCGCCTTTTCAAATGCGTTCGTTGTGAAGTGCAGAATGTTCTGGGGAAAAATAATAATAAAAAAAAAAGGAATGGA
Source organism: Aythya fuligula (assembly GCF_009819795.1). NCBI lineage: Eukaryota > Metazoa > Chordata > Aves > Anseriformes > Anatidae > Aythya > Aythya fuligula. The sequence continues at coordinate 39,224 of NW_022474002.1, read as the reverse complement.
GATACAGCAGTGAGCACAAACACACAGCAGTTCTGCATGAGCAGACTCCTAGCAGAGAGCTAAGGAAGGGCTCCGTGTCAGAAAACCCAAGGCAAGACCTGTCAGAAAAGGTGCCAGACTGTGAGCATTCCCAGATGAACCACGTGAAGCCTGGAAAAGGCCACCAGTGTCCAGAGCCAAAGCACAGACCGCCTTCAGGTTCTGCCTGAGAGCCATGTTCCCCACCCTGTGTACTCTCCAGAGCAGCCTGGAGATGGAGTCATGCCCTGAGCCAGCTGCTGCATGCAGAGGCCCCCTTCCAGCTGGGCCGGAGGATGGGACTGACCTGCAAGTTTCTAGGAAGGGCCTCCAAAGCTGAGCCAAGCCCAGCAGGTGCCTGGCTGGACACCCAGCCCAGGGAGAAGTTCACAGTGCTGCTCAGAGTGCAAGCAAAACTGAGCCCTGGCAGTCAGGTGTGGGGCAGGCAGCACAAGGACAGAGCTACCACCGAAAAGGGCCAAGAGGAACCAGCAGGAGGAACCCCTCCGAGGGCACTGAGCTCTCTGGCTCGCCCCCAGCACCTTTACCTCTCTCTTCTCCCCTTGGATGCGATTATCTTCCAGAACCTTGCTCACTGCCTGCACAAACTGTTCCATTGTAGCAGACACATGGGCTTCCTTCTCCTGGAGCTCCTGCCTCTTCTGGTCACGCCAAACCAGTGAGGTCCTGGAAGCAAAGTGAAAGCAGATCTTGTGCAGCAGCAGCCCATCGGAGGAAAGGGTTCCCATGGGCCTTCTACCTCCCCCCTTCCCCAACCCCCTCAGCCCCTTTTCCCTTACTCTGGTTTACAAAAGGCTCCTTTCCACTACCCTAGGTAAAGGTCGGGAGCCCTGAAAACAAGGCAAGGGAGTGCAAAAATAGCACACAGCTGGCTGAGCCAAATCCCCGGGAAAACTTCGATGTCAAGAAAGCGCTCTTACCCGGTAGACTTGTGCTCTGCTTCGGGCACCGCTAACGTTGCCTGGAAGATAAAGACACTCCACTGGAGAAAGCACGAGGAGCACTGCCAGGGCTTCCCAAAGGAGAATGCCCCAGTAACAGCTGGCAAAATTTTCCCCTGCTTCGAGGCAGTTTGGAGACATCCCAACCCAATAGTCGGGCTCTTTAACTAGCCATGCTCAGCAGAGCACCGTCTGCATTTCCATTTGCTTTCCTATCCCACCCAGCCTCTCCCAGCAGTACAGAGGGAGCAAACGCCTCTTCTGCCAAAGTGCTCCTCTCTTCATCCTGTCCCTGCACAGGTCACTTGGGAAGATCCGTCTGCACATTGAAGCCCATCCAGGTGCCGAGATGGACTGACCAACACAATTGCCCACCACCCACTCTCTGTCTCAGCAGTGATGAGCCTTTGACCAAACTCCTCATTTTCCACATGGACACAGCAGGGCAGAGCTGTGGCCTTTGCAGGCATTGGTTTTCCCACACCAAGACTTACTTGCAACGCTTCTTTTCCCCACCGTGTCCAGCAGTAGTCACCAGCTGTGGGTCACATCATCAAGAGAGAGTTATTTTCTTAGACTGCTAATGATCCCTGTAGCCCCATTTTCTTCTTTCACACCCACGGAGGGGTTTGGCTGGGACAGCTGCAACTGCAGACAGAGGCTTCCACCCCAACCTCCTGGTCATACACCAGGCCCAGACATTTAGAAAATGGAGGAGCCCTGCTCCAACAAGACCAGTGGTGTGGTCTAGTGCCTGGAGAACATGCACAGAGACCACGGTTGATTCTACTCACAGGGTCAAAAAGCAAAGCTATAAAGCTATACTTAGAGAATTTTACTGGCTGCAAGCCTGTCACTGCCAGCAGCCATACAAAGCCTTAGGCAGGCAGGAGCCTGCCTGTAAAGGACATCGGTGGCATTCACTGCATCACAGAAATGGGCTTGTCAATGGTGTACAAGGACAGTCTCTCTCCCTAGCTCTGCAAAGATGATTTTTGGTCAAGGAATACTCACCAAAAAGGACTGGAAGCAGAAGAAAAAGGAGCTTGAGAATCCTCCTGCCTTTCTTCTGAGTGACGCTTTTTCTAAAGGAGAGGGAAGACTGTGGTTATCACAGCCCACTTTTGGGACACACATTTTCCAGGCATCTGTTGAGGAGCTAGCTTGTCACCAGATTCCTCTGCTCAATACAGCTGAACTCCCGAGGGCCCGCGGGCCTTTGGAAAGATCTGGCTAGTGGCACACCACCCACGGTATGCAAAGGTGGCTTAAGAACTCTGGCGTGACAGGGGGAAAGCAGCCTGGCCCCATTCATCTCTCCCCAGAGAAGGAGCAGGGTGTGCCTATGAGAGAGGGTTGCTGGGTTTCCTGGCTGAAGGAATCCAGGCAGCATGCAGGGCTTCTCACTTTCCCCTCCCAGCTTTCTGGGCTCTCCTGCACCTACCTGCCCAGCCTGGCTGGCATCTCCGCAGCACCAGCACACTGGCCAGGCATATGGAAAAGTCTGCTCCCCTCCCAAGACCCAAGAAGATCCTTTCTGGGCTCCGGCTGGTTCTGGAAGCCTCTCTGGTTGGCGCCGCTGCACACCTCGTCAGTGCAGGGTTTAATACAGGACAGCCAGCTGTGACATCACAAGAAGCAACAGCTCTAATCGTAAAGTGGCGTCCCTGATGACCTCAGAGGGGCTGCCCAGAAAGGAGAGATCCTGTGGGTTAGTTCCCAGCTCTGCCTTCTCAAAGCTGTCGTGGTTCCACTCGAGTGGGCAGCCGAGCTCCACCACAGCCGCCTTATATACTGTGTCTGGCTGTGACGTCATAAAGGAGGGATGACGTCATATGCCCTTATATGGCATGTGCTAGCCCCAAATACGCCCCAACAGCCTCAGCACAAGGGGTGCAGAGGGGGGAGGTGAGGGCTTGGGAACCAGTGCAGACGGAGCCCCCGCGCAGGTGCACAACGAGAATCTGTCGGCGAGGCCTCAGGCATGGGCATAGCTGCTCTTTTACTGACCACATCCGTAGGGAGCTGATGACCTCCATCTTGCCAATTTATTCCTAAATAAATGCATTTCCAGTGCACATCCTTTCACCTTACTGTGTTTAACGTGAAAAAAGCAGCCATCCAATTTTTTATTATTTTCTCCCCTTTCTCAAAAGCATCCTCTCCTGGGTTGCCCCACACGATGATGTCTTCAACGTACATCCACTGGTCCTGAGGGAACCGGTGGACTTGCTAAGCCACTGTCCCTCATACCTGAGAAGTTGTGGAAGTGCGTTTAAGGAGTTCCCACTGACTGCAGGAGGGAAAATCTAGCCCCAATTTTGAAAAAGGGAAAGAGGAAGGCCCGGGAGCTACAAGCCTTCCTCCCTTCGTGGGGGTGCAGAGCCTTCATCACCCTGAGGTGCAAGGAAGAGCTGAGGCAGGGCAGGGCTGGGTGTGCAGGGCCGCTCTGGAAGGTTCTGTGCTGGGGGCATGATGTGGGGGGTGCTGGGGGGGAACAACACAGAGCTAAGGGGACACATGGGGCTGGGGGCACCTGGAGCACACAGTCAGGGAGAACTGTAGTGTATCCCGTGCTGAGGACTGAATGCAGTTCGTGAGTCCTGGGTCCAGCTCTGGGCTCCCCGGTACAAAAGAGACCGGGATCTCCTGGGAAGGGTCCAGCGGAGCCCACGAAGGTGATACGGGGCCTGGAGCATCTTCCCTAGGAGGAGAGGCTGAGAGACCTGGGGCTGTTCAGCCTTGGGAAGAGAAGACTGAGGGGGGATCTCATCAATGTGCTTAAATATGTGAAGCGTGGGAGACAGGGATTTGGCCAACCTCTTCTCAGAGGCCTGTGGGGACAGGACAAGAGGCAGCGGCCACAAAATGGAGCCCAGGCAGTTCCGCACCAACAGGCGAAAGAAATTCTTCACAGAGAGGGTGCCGGAGCGCTGAGACAGGCTGCCCAGGGAGGCTGTGGGGTCTCCTTCTCTGGAGATATTCAAGGCCCGTCTGGAGGCCTACGTGGGCAGCCTGCTGTAGGGAGCTGCTTTGGCAGGGGGGTTGGTCCCGATGAGCTCTCGAGGTCCCTTCCAACCCCTACAACTGTGTGATTCTGCAAAGTGTGGGGGGAGATGCGGGGGGAGCAGCTCAGGGTGGAGGACATGGGGCTGCATGTTGGGGGGCACATGTGAGTGACAGTGGGGGTATAATGGACATAGGAGTGGAACTGGTGAGGGGAAATGAGGTCGTATAGGTGTGGGGGCACACACGAGTGTCAACGGAGGAGTTGTCCTCCTCCCTGTTAAAGGGGAACAAAGCTCCCCCCACGGCCTTCCTCCCTTTGTGGGGCTGCAGAGCCTTCACCACCTGCTGGCCGTCATACCTGAGAAGCTGTTGCTAAGGGCCATAGGAAATAAGGGGGTGGTTGGTGACAGACAACATGGCTTCACTCGGGGCAGATCGTGCCTGACAAATCTGGTGGCCTTCTATGATGGGGTTACAGCTTTGGTGGGTGGGGAAAGAGCCATCCAATTTTTTATTATTTTCTCCCCTTTATGTGGTGGTACCGTTCGAGTGGGCAGCCGAGCTCCACCACAGCCGCTTTCTCACTCCCCCTCCTCAAAGAGGAATGGGGAGAAAATATGTGAAAAGGGCTCAAGGGTTGAGATAAGGACGAGAAAATCATGCAATAATTATTGTAACAGGCAAAACAGACTCAGCATAAGAAGATAGTAAGATTTATTGCTCATTACTAACAAGCTCGAGAAGTGAGAAACAAAGAAAAGAAACCAAAAGCACCTTCTCCCCCATCCACCCTCTTCCACCTCCTCCCCCCGAGCTGCGCAAGGGAACGGGGGAATGAGGGTTATGGTCAGTCTACAGCGCTTCTTCTCTGCCGCTCCTTCTCGGTCACTCTCGTCCCCTGTGCTGTGGGGTCCCACCCACGGGATGCACTTGATGAACTGATCCGGCGTGGGCTTCCCACAGGCAGCAGCTCTTCCAGAACTGCTCCAGATATGGGTCCGTACCACGGGGTCCATCCCTCAGGAGAAAACTGCTCCAACCTGGCTCCCCTACAGGCAGCAGCTCCTGCCAGGTCACCTGCTCCTGCGTGGTCTCCTCTCCACGGGCTACAGGTCCAGCCCGGAATCTGCTCCGGCAGGGGTCTTCCACAGGCGGCAGCATGGAACCCTGCTCCACCGTGGTACTCCATGGGCTGCAGGGGGACATCCTGCTTCACCATGGTCCTCACCACAGGCCGCAGGGGACTTCTGCTCCGGAGTCTGGAGCACCTCTCCCCCTCCCTCTACACTGACCTTGGCACCTGCAAGGCTGTTCTCTCAGTCCCTTGACTCTCCCGGCTGCTGTGTGTCGCAGCGTTTTTTCCCTGTCTTAAATATGCTCTCACAGAGGCGCAAAACAACATCGCTTATTGGCTCAGCTCTGGAAAACAATGGGGCCCTTCCCAAACATGGGGCAGCTTCTAGATCTTTCTTACAGAAACCACCCCTATGGCCCCCTGCTACCAAAACCTTGCCACATAAACCCACTACAAAAGCCTAGAATCAGGGTGGCCTCCCTAGTGTCTCTACTCCATCACCCTTCAAAAACTGAGCTGGAGCTGTGAGGACCAGTTCAGTCCTGACTCGTTCCTACCGTCTTCTTTAAACCTTTCCATAGACTCTATACCATGTTGGGAACAGCAGCCCCTGCTTAGGATTGGGGTGAGGGGCCTGAGCATCTCTCTTGGCTCTGTTGTGCCTTTCCCTAGGTTCCCACAATCCACACCCCATCTGCACCCCCAGCCCAGGAAACAGGGAAATAGTGAACCATTTCATGCCAGAGAAGTCAAAAGTTATTACTGCCCAGTGCAGACCTTTCCCTCACAAGGTCCCACAGCAGGGGTGTCTCTGATCAGCCTCACAACCATGATATCCTGCAGTGAAGACATGGACAACCCGGCTGTCTGCGCTTCTTCCCCCTGCTGCAGACTTCCCGGGGCTCAGGGTGCTGCCCAGATGGACTTGGGGTCTCTGACAAGAGGCTGGGAGCTGCTCACAGTCGTGCAGCATTTTTTCAGGGAGTTAAGAGTTGCTTTGAGCTTCTTAAGCAAAGGCAAAGGGCTCTCCGGAGCAGCTGTGAAGAGCAAAAAGGAGCCCCCAAACTGTCTCCCAGTGGCAGAGGGCTGCCTCTACCTTTCCAGGGTGCTGTTTGTTGTCACAGTTTCTTGTTTTGTGCTTCTTGAGGGTACCTCAGGACATCTCAGGATCTCAGCTGTTCTTCTCAAAGATGCCCTTCAAGGATGCCCAGGGTTCCCAGGCTAGCAGCTCCCAAGCAAGCAGACATCTTTGCTCTGTCAGTATTTTTCCCTTAATAACCTGGTTGCCTTTATGGTGGCTCCCTTCAGGAGCGAGGTGAGGCTGAGCAGCCTGTAGTCCCTGGGTCCTTCTTCTTGACCTTCATAAGAACACGAGCAACATCTGCTTGCCTCCAGTCCACTGGCATTTCTCCCGCTCGCCATGTTCAATCACAGATTATCAAGAGTGGCCTCACAGTGACATCTGAGAACTCCTTCAGCACTTGCGTCTGCATCCCATTGGGGCCCATGGACTTAGAAATGCCTGGTTTGCTTTATATTCCTTGACCTGATCCTCTTCCACTGAGGGTAAATCTTCCTTGCTCCAGCTCTTCCCCTTGTCTCTGGGCTGTGGGATTCCTGAAGGCTGGTCTTGCTGGCAAATATTAAGGCAAAGAAGGTGTTCAGCACCTCAGCCTTCTCCCTGCGCTGTGTCACTGGGTCCCCTGTGTCCTTCAGCAGCGGGCTCACATTTTCGCTTGTCTTCCTTCTGCCGCCGATGCACTTAGAGAAGCCCTTCTTGTTGTCTTTAACATCCCAAGCCAGACTCAATTCCATTTGAGCTTTAGCTTTCCTGGCATCATCCCTGGATGCTCAGATGATGCCTCTGCATGCTTCCCACGTTAATCATCCTCTCTTCTACCCTCTGCATATTTGCTTTTTGTGTTCGAGTTTGGCCAGGAGCTCCTTGTTCATCCCTGCAGGACTCCTGCTGATTTTGTCTGACATCCTCTTTGTTGGAATGCATTGCTCCTGAGCATGGGGAAGGTGATCCTTGAATATGAATGAGTTTTCTTGGTCCCTTTTCTCTCTGGGACCTTATCCCGGATCTGCAAGCAGATCTTAGAAGAGGCCAAAGTCTGCTCTCCTCAAGTCCAGGGTTGTGATCTTGCTTTTCACCCCCAGGACCCTGAACTCCACCATTTCACGGTCACTGCAGCCAAGGCTGCCTCTGACCTGTGCATGAAGAGACAGCAGCTCCTTACGGACATTTTTCTTAGGGAGCAAGAGTTCTCCATTCCCATGTGATAGCAATCAGGCAGCGAATGCAGGAGAAAAAGCATGGCTGAGTAAGGACCTTCTGGTCAAACTACAGTGTGAGCAGAAAATCCATCGTGAAAGATGTCCCAGCCCATTGCAGGGGCTTTGGAACCAGATGATCTTTCAAGGTGCCTTCCAGGCAAACCATTCCGTGATTCCCAGAAAGCCCCTTGGTGCTGGTGAGCATGAGGTCCAGCCCAACACCTCTCCTTGTGGGCTCTCCTTAACCCTTGGGTGAGGAAGCTGCCATCAGCACACCCCAGGACCCTCCTGGATTGCTGATGTCTTGCAGTGTGATCCCTCCAGCAGACAGATGGGGCTTGAAGTCCCCTGGGAGGACTGGACCCTGCAAACATGAAGTTTCTCCTACCTATCTGTAGAGGGACTCAGCTACTTGTTTTTTTCTGGTCAATTCCTTTTCTTGCACAAGCACAGGGGAACTGGGTAGAGAAGCCTCAGATTTATTTAGAAGAGATGTCAGTAGGGCAGCACGCCCTCACTGACCAGAGGCAGGGTGTCTTCAAGGAAGTACACCAGGTCAGTGTAGGTGTCTTCTGGCAGCACATGAAGCAGCAGGTGGTAGAAGAACTCCTGGTCATAATAGGAGGCGTAGAGCACCGCAACTCCCAGCATGAAAAGGACGGCCAGCTCCAAGCACACGAAGATAAGGCAGAATGTCCTGTGGGGCAGAAAAAGGGCTGGAAAAAGGGCAGGCTGGACACATCCCGCACCCATGCCAGAGGGGACTGTTCTGGGAGCCCCACAGGCTGCCCCTCCAGACATTTCTCATTGCTCGCTTGGACGTGAGACACCTTGGCATTGGGCAGACACGCCGCAGCAGGCGTCCTGCAGGGGAACCTGGGTGTGGGCTTGCGGCCTGAGGGCACCTGAGGGGACACTCACCACAGCCAGGAAATGGCACCTCTTCTCGCCAGCTTCTCCTTCTGTAGGGCAACACAAGGTAGGGACACTTGTCAGGCCCCACTGCACAGTCCGGGCTGATGCCCAAGTGCAGGAGTTGCCTGCAGGAGCGCAGCCTGGGCCTGGACCAAGCGCTCCATGGACCCCTGTCCCTAGGGAGCCCCATGCTGGCAGGGGCAGGGGCAGGGGTTGACATGGGCTCTCCCCCTTACCTGTTCTGCTTCCAGCACCTCCATCATCACACTCCCTGGTGTCACGGCCTGCACTTCCATCTGCTGCTGCTGCCTGCAGGTAACAGGGTTTTTGGTTGGGTGAGTGCAGAACTCCAGCACCACGGGGGCTCCCCAGCAGAATGTGCACACCCCTGGACCGGGATTGGGCTCCTCTGTCACACCAGGTGCTGATCAGAACGGGCTCCCACACTCCATCCCTGGTTGCCCGTCTCCAGCCCTGGCGGTCCCATTGCTCCACTGGGTGCTGTGGAGAACCCCCTGGGTACAAGTGGCTTGGACTGGCGTACACTTCATTGGGTTAAAAACTGGCTGGGTAGCCGGGCCCAAAGAGTTGTGGTGAATGGAGTCAAATCCAGCTGCCTGGCAGAGAAGGACCTGGGAGTATTGGTGGATAGTCGGCTGAATATGAGCCAGCAGTGTGCTCAGGTGGTCAAGAAGGCCAACTGGCATCCTGGCTTGTATAAGAAGCAGTGTGGCCAGCAGGTCTAGGGAAGTGATAGTCCCCCTGTACTCGGCTCTGGTGAGGCCGCACCTCGAGTACTGTGTTCAGTTTTGGGCCCCTCACTACAGGAAGCACATGGAGGTGCTCGAGAGAGTCCAGAGAAGGGCAGCGAAGCTTGGGATGAGGGGGAATGGGCTAAAGTTGCACCAGGGGATGTTTAGGTTGGATATTAGGAAGAACTTCTTTACTGAGAGGGTTGTTGGACATTGGTATGGGCTGCCCAGGGAAGTGTTGGAGTCCCCATCCCTGGAGGTCTTTAAAAGACGTTTAGATGTTGAACTTAGTGATATGGTTTAGTGGAGGACTGGTTAGTGTTAGGTCAGAGGTTGGACTGGGTGATCTTGGAGGTCTCTTCCAACCTAGACAATTCTGTGATTCTGTGAAGTGTGGGGCAAGGGAGGGGAAGGGGCAGTCCCCACTCACCAGGCATGTTCTACTTCTTTCTCCTCTACATCCTCCTGTAGACATCTTAATTCCTGACGCAGCACCTGGGAGACAGAGCTGTTGACTCCCTGTCCCTACTCCAGCCCTCCCCCACATCACCCACCCTGTGCCAGCGGGCACCCCACGGTTCCCCTTGGCCCCTGCACGCTACCTTTGTCTGCTCCTCCTCCTCCTGCAGCTGCTCTTCCAGCTTGGGAATGTGCTGCAAAACAACAGGCACAGTATTCTGGACAATCGTGCTGGGACCCAGGGACCCTCACTGCTCTCCAGCTTTGGGGCCATGCCATCTAGCTCCCCCACTGCCCCAAGGCACAGGGAGAGCTGTCGACTCACAGACAGGCACAGGGAAATGATGCCCCCCCCCTTCCCTCTCCACCGCATTCTGGCACAAATGTCTGGCCCAGCTACACCGCTGCCTGAGGCCGCTGGGCTGCACAGAAGCAGCGCTGGCACCCCCCTCTCTGACCCTCGAAGGAAGGGCCAACTTCTGCCCTCTGCCTTGCACCCCACCTTCAGGCCGTCAGATGTCTCTTCATTCACTTTCAGCTCAAGTTCCTGTGGGAGAGGAAAAGCAGAGGAGCAGCCATCAGGGCACTGGGGCACTGCTGAGAGATCTCTGCCTAGCTGGAGATCCTTGCCAGTGTCCCCTCCTGGCGACCATCCCTCCAGCTGCTGGAGCTCCAGACCCACAGGAAGGGCACTCATAGGATCACAGAACCATAGAAGGGCTTGGGTTGGAAGGGCCCTTAAAGATCATCAAATTCCAGGCCCCCTGCCATGAGTAGGGACACCTTCCACTAGACCAGGTTGCTCCAAGCCCCATCCAACGTGGCCTTAAACACTTCCAGGGATGGGGCATCCACAGCTTCTCTGAGCAGCCTGTTCCAGTGCCTCACCACCCTCTGAGTAAAGAATTTCTTCCTTGTATCTCATCTAAATCTACCCTCTTTTAGTTTAAAGCCATTACTCCTTGTCAAGTATCACTGCGCTCCCCAGCTTTCTTCAGCTTTAGGTATTGGAAGGTTATTAAAGGTCTCTGTGGAGCTTTCTCCTCCCCAGGCTGAAGAGTCCCAATTCTCTCAGCCTGTCTTTGTAGCAGAGGTGCTCCAGCCCCTTGATCATCTTTGTGGTGCTCTGCCGGACTCGTTCTAATATTTCCATGTCCTTCTGCTTCTGGGGGCCCCAAAGCTGAACACAGTGCTCCAGATGGGGTCTCAGGAGAGCAGAGTAGAGCTGCCATATGCCACAGGGGGTGCATGGACCCAGCACTGCCCCCCTTCCCTCTCCCCCCTTCTCTGTTAGGATGAGCCACATTGTTCCTTATATCTTGGTCTTTGCGACTGTCTTTTTTCCCTGCTCCAGCATGTGCTTCTGTGAGAGGGAAGGGGAAGAGGAGTAGCCATCAGGGCACTGAGGCACTCCTGTGAGCTCTCCACCTGGCAAGATATCCTTGCCATTCGCCTTGAATTTGTGATTAATAAGATCATCGCCACCAGCCACCTCTTCCTACCTCAAGCCTTCTGTGACTCTGTGAGTCTGAGGGTCTGTGAACTCACCTTCACAGGTGCCATCAACTCCTGCAGCTGGGCCATGCAACGTTTCTGCAAAGAGGAGCGGCAGAGAGGCACTTAGCCCCTGACACTGCCCTAGCTGTCACAGCTGAGGGACACGGACAAAGGAGGGGACACCAACCTCTCTGCTGAGCTCCGTCAGGTGCTCCTGGAGTTCGCAGGGCCTGTCCAGCATTTCTTGGCTCCCTGGATTGCCATGAGAATCTCTGCCGCCTGCAGGAATGAGGGTCCATCAGATTCCCCGTGCACAGACAGACACCCGCCTCCCAGCAGATAACCTCACCAAGCAGCCCTCCCTCTACCCTTTGAGGCCGCTGTATCACAATGACACACCACGGTGACACCATGGTGACATGGCCACTGCTGCCCACTGGGACATAGCTGGCACTGCTGGCCAAAAGCTGGCACAGGATCCAACCGTGGACAGCTGGGAAACACAGCACAAGGACAGGGAGCTGCCCTCCTTTGGGCCCATGCTGGTATTTTTAATCTCCTTCTCGCACTGGGGAGCCAATGTGAATTGGGAATGTCACTTCTTTTGACCGGCTAGCTCTGTTGTGCTGACTGAAAATTGACGGCTGAATATGAGCCAGCAGTGTGCTCAGGTGGCCAAGAAGGCCAACGGCATCCTGGCTTGCATAAGAAACATTGTGACCAGCAGGGCTAGGGACGTGATCATCCCCCTGTACTCGGCTCTGGTGAGGCCGCACCTCGAGTACTGTGTTCTGTTTTGGGCCACTCTCTTTCTTGATCCACCCCACCTCTTCCGTCACTTCCAGAGATCTTTTCTTTATCAGGCAGCGGGTCTCCTGCTGAAGGGCACTGCATTGCCCGCAGTTTGTCCAGCTCCTGCCCGTGCTCCTTCTGCTGCACAGGGCTCCTGGGGCGTCGTGCTGGGCCCCGACGGGATGAGGAGTGACCAGACACCATGGGTCCCTGGCCAACACCACCCTGGCTCATTGTTGAAAGAATTGCAAATCGGTGAACAAAGAATTACAAATTGGTGAACAGTCACCAAACGCTGCCAGCAAAAGCTACCAGCAATCGCACGGCCTGGGCCTGAGAGGGACAGCAGGCTCTGAGCCCTCGGCAAACACCAGCACCGCACAGCAGCAGAGGCAATCTCTACTGCTGGCCCTGTGGGCGCGAGCGGGGCCTTATATACTGGGTCTGGCTGTGACGTCATAAAGGAGGGGTGACGTCACATGACCTTATATGGTGTGTGATGTCATAAAGGAGGGATGATGTCATGTGCCCTTATATGGCATGTGCTAGCCCCAAATACGCCCCAACAGCCTCAGCACAAGGGGTGCAGAGGAGGGAGGTGAGGGCTTGGGAGCCAGTGCAGACGGAGCCCCCGCACAGGTGCACAACGAGAATCTGTCGGCGAGGCCTCAGGCATGGGCATAGCTGCTCTTTTACTGACCACATCCGTAGGGAGCTGATGACCTCCATCTTGCCAATTTATTCCTAAATAAATACATTTCCAGTGCACATCCTTTCACCTTACTGTGTTTAACGTGAAAAAAGCAGCCATCCAATTTTTTATTATTTTCTCTCCTTTCTCAAAAGGTGCTCCAGGGTGCTCTCACTTTTGCAGCCGCTTGATGCGGGCTTCTATGTCAGCAAGGTTGTCCCCTGCAATGGCCAGGTTTTCCTTCATCGTCTTCTGGACCTGCAGGGGGGTCAGTGGGGAAGGGAGTGAGCAGGGGGGACAGGATGGGGACCCCTCCCACCCCAGCACATGCTGCTGAGACTCGCCTCTGCCAGCAGCACGGTGTTGTCCTTGAGAACACCAGCTAAATCCTGCTGTGTGGTGTCCAGGTGCACAAGGACCTGCCCAAACTGTGTGGCTGGGAAGGGGGTGAAAACTCAGCACAGGAGGGCCCCCAGACCTCAGGACCTCCCTTGTCAGGCCACGCCAGTGTCCCCAGCACCCCCCTTCCTTGCCCCTTACGTAGCTCTGGAGTGCATTCAACCCAGTAAAGCCAGCTGTTAATTATCTTGCTGCATTTAATTAATTAATTAATTAATAACTAATTATCTTGCTGTATTTACTATGTGTGCAGCCTCACCTTGAGTGTTGTGTGCACTTCTGGGCTCCACGATATAAAAGGGATGTGAACGTCCTTGAAAGCATCCAGAGGAGGGCAACAAAGCTGGTGAAAGCTTTGTCCTGTGAGGAGAGGCTGAGGGCACCTGGGTTGTCGAGGCTGGAGAAGAGAAGGCCAAGAGGCCACCTCATTGCTTTCTACAACCTCCTGAGGAGGTTGTAGAAAGCAATGAGAGCTTAATTATGCTCTGTGAGAGCACAAATATGCTCTCACAGAGGCGCAAAACAACATCACTTACTGGCTCAGCTCTGGAAAACAATGGGGCCCTTCCCAAACATGGGGCATCCTCTAGATCTTTCTGACAGAAACCACCCCTATGGCCCCCTGCTACCAAAACCTTGCCACGTAAACCCACTACACCTATCTCAAAAGCATCCTCTCCTGGGTTGCCCCACACGATGATGTCTTCAACGTACATCCACGGGTCCTGAGGGAACCGGTGGACTTGCTAAGCCACTGTCCCTCATACCTGAGAAGTTGTGGAAGTGCGTTTAAGGAGTTCCCACTGACTGCAGGAGGGAAAATCTAGCCCCAGTTTTGAAAAAGGGAAAGAGGAAGGCCCGGGAGCTACAAGCCTTCCTCCCTTCGTGGGGGTGCAGAGCCTTCATCACCCTGAGGTGCAAGGAAGAGCTGAGGCAGGGCAGGGCTGGGTGTGCAGGGCCGCTCTGGAAGGTTCTGTGCTGGGGGCATGATGTGGGGGGTGCTGGGGGGGAACAACACAGAGCTAAGGGGACACATGGGGCTGGGGGCACCTGGAGCACACAGTCAGGGAGAACTGTAGTGTATCCCGTGCTGAGGACTGAATGCAGTTCGTGAGTCCTGGGTCCAGCTCTGGGCTCCCCGGTACAAAAGAGACCGGGATCTCCTGGGAAGGGTCCAGCGGAGCCCACGAAGGTGATACGGGGCCTGGAGCATCTTCCCTAGGAGGAGAGGCTGAGAGACCTGGGGCTGTTCAGCCTTGGGAAGAGAAGACTGAGGGGGGATCTCATCAATGTGCTTAAATATGTGAAGCGTGGGAGACAGGGATTTGGCCAACCTCTTCTCAGAGGCCTGTGGGGACAGGACAAGAGGCAACGGCCACAAAATGGAGCCCAGGCAGTTCCGCACCAACAGGCGAAAGAAATTCTTCACAGAGAGGGTGCCGGAGCGCTGGGACAGGCTGCCCAGGGAGGCTGTGGGGTCTCCTTCTCTGGAGATATTCAAGGCCCGTCTGGAGGCCTACATGGGCAGCCTGCTGTAGGGAGCTGCTTTGGCAGGGGGGTTGGTCCCGATGAGCTCTCGAGGTCCCTTCCAACCCCTACAACTCTGTGATTCTGCAAAGTGTGGGGGGAGATGCGGGGGGAGCAGCTCAGGGTGGAGGACATGGGGCTGCATGTTGGGGGGCACATGTGAGTGACAGTGGGGGTATAATTTGTTATAAGTTGCCCCCTTAATTAATTTTCAGAGAGCATTGCATTAATAATAGAAAGGAATTTATTGAGTAAGCAACAGCAAGCAAAACAGCGCTGGGCGGCCGGGGAGTCTCGGCTCCGCCAACGGCGCGCACCTCACCCCCGCCAGGGTCCCTTTTTCTATCTTGGTAATTCCGGGATTACGCAGCACATCCTGGGATAATCTGCGACTGCGCGCACTGTTGCTAGGGGGTCGTCTCTGTCCCTCTGGTGGTCGTGAAGATGAAGGCCGTAGTCTTCCTCAGCGTTGTGGTTCAACTTCTTTTTTTATTTGGTCATGTTGGCCCAGCGTGAGACAGGAAGGCAGGATGTTGATACACTAGGTTAGCAACTTACCAGGAGATGGTTCCATGAGCTTTGCAGCAGTGTCTTTGAACAAAAGAGGCAACTGAGATGCAGAAGGAGAGAAGGGGAGGGGCTTCTCTTTTTTGTTACATTAAGCAAAAGAATTTTCATAGTGTCTAGCCAAGTATTATACATCTCCTTACTTCAGCAGGAAGCTTTTGCAACTCCTGCTCCTCAAACGGAACTCCTCATTTTATAATACAAAAGGCAATGAACAAACATTTATTGTGTATTACATAATGGACATAGGAGTGGAACTGGTGAGGGGAAATGAGGTCATATAGGAGTGGGGGCACACACGAGTGTCAACGGAGGAGTTGTCCTCCTCCCTGTTAAAGGGGAACAAAGCTCCCCCCACGGCCTTCCTCCCTTTGTGGGGCTGCAGAGCCTTCACCACCCGCTGGCCGTCATACCTGAGAAGCTGTTGCTAAGGGCCATAGGAAATAAGGGGGTGGTTGGTGACAGACAACATGGCTTCACTCGGGGCAGATCGTGCCTGACAAATCTGGTGGCCTTCTATGATGGGGTTACAGCTTTGGTGGGTGGGGAAAGAGCAACGGACATCATCTTCATGGACTTGTGCAAAGCACTTGCACTGTCCCCCGTGATCTCTGTGACCGCCATGTCCCATTGTCCCCCATGGTCTCAGTGCCAGCCATGTCCCAGTGGGCAGCAGTGGCTATGTCACCATTGTGTCACCATGGTGTGTCATTGTGATACGGCTGCCTCAGAGAGTATAGGGAGGGCTGCTTGCTGAGGTTATCTGCTGTGTCTGGCTTTTGGGGGTGCTTCTGACAAGCCACACCAGGGCTGCCACGCAGGGTGAGGCCACCAAACTGGGAGAAGAGGGTGAGGGCAGAGTGACCTCCCCGGAGCCCGTACAGCCCGCAGGCAGGCGAGGGGGTGAACAGGGCTGTGTGTGAGGCTGCAAGCAGTGAGGGGCGGGCAGGAGCCCCCCCAGCTGTCTTGGGGCCACGAGGGAGAGCTGTGTGGGGCAGCTGAGGCTGGCAGGGGGGCAAAGGAAAGGGGTCCCAGGGGCTGTGGGCACTGGTAACGTCACAGGGTGGGATGCTGACACTGGAGGTGGCCTCACGGAGGCCCACGGGTCGAGCAGCCCTGTGCACGCTGTGCAGGTGCAGGCACTGGGGGGGGGTCATGAAGGGGTCTTGGAGCACATGTAGGCCCGCAATTAAGAGCTGACGGAGATGCAGGACTCGAAGGATAGGGAGCTGCTGGTGCTGCAGTCTGAGCCCATGGCCATGCTCCTCACGCTGTGCTGGCTTGTGACGTGCAGGTGAAGCCATGGAGGCAGAGGGTGTGAAGGGGTCCCTGGAGCGTGCGCAGGAGTGCGGCCAGAACATGGCAGAGGTGTTGGCACAGCTCCGTCAGGCAAGGGCTGGTTTGGAAGCGGCGCTGGAGGAGTTCTTCAAGGTCTGTAACCCAACGGCAGAAATCCAACAGGGGCACGGCAGAGCTGCTGGGGAGTGCTGCGATCCCCAGAACGCCTTAGCGCTTGCCGCCCTGGTTCTGGCCTGGCCTTGCAGAGCCCTGGGGATAGGCTGGGGATTCCCTTTCCCACCGTGACTCCATGCCATGTGTCCCGGTTGCTTTGCAGTGCGAACGGAGGCGTGCAGAGCTGGAAAAGGCTGTTGCTGAAAGCGCCGGGATCAACAAGGTCCTGAGGGCAGGAGGGAGGGGAGATCAACGTGTTTGTCGGGGAGGAAGCCCCCTCCAAGCAGGTGTAGGGTGGACTCACAACCTGGTCCTTTGTTTCTCCAGGCGCTGAGGGAGGAGATTAAGCACCTCCGGGAGAGAAAGGAGGTTCTTGAAACACAAATTGCCACGTGAGTGGGGACAGGGCCCTGACCCCGACCAGGGGTAGACAGCGGGGAGGATCTGCACAGCATCCAGGCACCTGTGTCACAGTTTGGGGGCTCCTTTCAGCTCCTCACAGCTGCTCTGGGGAGCCTTTTGCCTTCTCCTAAGCAGCTCCAAGCATCTCTGAGCAACTCTCGACTCCTTTTAGCAATGCTGCACGACTGTGAGCAGCTCCCAGCCTCTTGTCAGAGACCCCCCCACCCCCAAGGCCTGGGGCAGGGAGGAGGCAGAGGATGCAGGGAGGGAGTGTAGGTTTATGCGGTGCTGGGACGATGAGATGCCTCGTCCCTGCTCCAGCAGAGGCTGGGCAGCACCCTGAGCCCCTCCTGGCCACCTCAGTCAAGGGGGAAGTCCTAATGCTGGCCGAGGTCTCTTCTCGCAGCCCAGAAACTCTGTGGTGTCTGTAACAGGGGGAAGAGGATGCAGGCGGCCAAGCTGCCCAAGACTTCGACGCAGGAGATCGTGGCTGCGCAGCTGGTAGGAGAGATACCCCTGCTGTGGGGCTGGGGGGGGGGCGGTCTGGACTCGGCCCCAGAGGACATGGGGCCATTCACCTCAGTGGGAACGAGGGAGGGGGTCTGAGCGCCCCCAATGCCTTCCCTGTTTTGCGTGCCCCAACACGTGGCCCTGCTTTGCCTTGTCCTGTAGGATGAACAGTTGGCATCAAGGAGGCACAGAATCACTACTTGGCTGCGGTGAGTTGCTCTCGGAGGTCGTGGCTCCCAAGGCGTTAGGCAGCTTTTGACTTCTCCAGGATGAACTGCTTCAGCATTTCTTTGTTTCCTGGGTTGGGGAAGCAGGCGGGGTGTGGATTTCAGCCTCCCCTGGCCCTCAAAGTACCACAGAGCCAAGAGGGATAGGCAGGTTCCTCACCCCACTCCTGAGCAGTATCTGTTGCTCCCAGCACGGCACAGGGTCCCATGGCAGCGCTTAAAGAGGATGGCTGGGAAGAGCTGGGACAAATTTATCGCTGGCTCTGTCTGAACCTTCTTCTGTTCTGCAGGAGATTTCTGGTGTCCTTTGCCGGCCTGCAGCTCGCCTTCCTCATCCTGGTCCTGCTGAAGAGGGACATCCTCCACTGGGTCCTTCCTCCAGGGCTGGCATCTGCCCTTGGAAGCCATCCACCACGACCCTTTCTCTTCTAACCCTACCAATAAACCACAGCCCTTTATCAATAACCCTACCAATAATCCGCAGTCTTTTATTAGCGGGGAAGGGCAGGGCAGACATTCTGCATGGCCGGTGCTGACTGCATGATGCTGCCGAGCAGTTGGTGGCCTGCTGGGTGTTTGATGCACCCCACAGTGAGCAATATGAAACAAGAAGAAGAATCCCAGCTCAGAAATCTGTGCTTCTCCCTGTGTTGCAAAAGGAATCATGCACTTCCCTTGTAAGAGAGAAGCAGCAATATATTTGTTGCTGAAAACAGTGATGGAGCAAAGCCAAATACGCCTGCTGAATGTCTGCTTGGCAGCTTACCAGTGTGTGGGGCTAGCAGAGGGCATCAAACAGACCTCAGCGTGACCACAGGTATGGGGGGCAGTGGGCAGTGACCCACCCCTGGGTGCTAATGGAGGGCGGGGAAGGGCCCCTCCACAGCCCCGTTCTGTGCAGGGGAGCACGGCCAGGTACACACAAACAGGGACAGCTACTTGCAGGCAGAGGGAGAGATTCCCAGGGGACCATGACGCTGGGGGGGGATGCAGATGCTCAGGGAGGTGCTCCAGGGTGCTCTCACTTTTGCAGCCGCTTGATGCGGGCTTCTATGTCAGCAAGGTTGTCCCCTGCAATGGCCAGGTTTTCCTTCATCGTCTTCTGGACCTGCAGGGGGGTCAGTGGGGAAGGGAGTGAGCAGGGGGGACAGGATGGGGACCCCTCCCACCCCAGCACATGCTGCTGAGACTCGCCTCTGCCAGCAGCACGGTGTTGTCCTTGAGAACACCAGCTAAATCCTGCTGTGTGAGAAGAGGGTCCAGGTGCACAAGGACCTGCCCAAACTGTGTGGCTGGGAAGGAGGCGAAAACTCAGCACGGGAGGGCCCCCAGACCCCAGGACCTCCCTTGTCAGGCCACGCCAGTGTCCCCAGCACCCCCCTTCCTTGCCCCTTACGTAGCTCTGGAGTGCATTCAACCCAGTAAAGCCAGCTGTTAATTATCTTGCTGCATTTAATTAATCAATTAGTTAATAACTAATTATCTTGCTGTATTTACTATGTGTGCAGCCTCACCTTGAGTGTTGTGTGCACTTCTGGGCTCCACAATATAAAAGGGATATGAACGTCCTTGAAAGCATCCAGAGGAGGGCAACAAAGCTGGTGAAAGCTTTGTCCTGTGAGGAGAGGCTGAGGGCACCTGGGTTGTCGAGGCTGGAGAAGAGAAGGCCAAGAGGCCACCTCATTGCTTTCTACAACCTCCTGAGGAGGAGAAACGCAGAGGTGGGTGTCGATCTCTTCTCCCTGGTAAATGATGAAAGGATGTGTGGGAATGGCACAAAGATGCACGAGGGGAGGTTCAGACTGTACATGAGGAAAAATTGCCTTACCATGAGGGTGGCAAACCTTGGTACAGGCTTCCTGGTGAGGTGACAGCTCCCCATGCCTGTCAGTGTTCGAGAGGCATTTGGATGATGCCCTCAAAAATAAGCTTTAACTTTTAGTTAACTCTGGAGCGGTTAAGTTGTTGGACTGGATGATCTTTGAAGATCCCTTCCGACCTAGCAATTCTACTCTAAAATGGCCAGTCCGCTGTGATGGGACCAATCCTGGAAAGGATATGTCACAACTCTCTGAACCCCCTCTTTTACCTTTTTATTGCTGAGCCTGACGTTTTATGGCATGGAACATCTTGTTGGTTAGTTTGGTTGCTCTGCCTGGTTATGTCTCCTCCCAACCTCTGGCTCACCCCAAGGCCATTCACTTGAGGGGCGGGTGTAATAGAAAAATAGAGTGTAAACAGCTGTAAAAATAGGTGTAACAGAAATAGAGAAGGCCTCCACGCTGTGCAAACACTGGTCAGCAAAAGCTAACAACTTCAGGGCACTACCAGCATTGTTTTGGCCACAGCTCTAAAACACAGCACCTTACAAGCTGCTATTAAGAACATTAACTCTATCCCAGCCAGACACAGTACAGGGGCCACGTCTGGAGGCCTTTGGGGCTGTTCTCATCACTTACAGCTCATCCCACGGGTACTCTGTGGGGCAGGTCACCCCAGGATGCCTCTGACAAGCAAGAGAATGGGAGAAGCCATCACAGCCTGAGGGAGAAGCAGCTACACCCCCCTCATTTTGAAAAGACTCAAATACTTGCAAAGTCTTTGCAAAGACTTATGGCAAGGTGCAGGTGGGAAAGAGCTTGACGGGGGGCTCATACCCCAGCCCAGCGCTGTGTCTCCCTTCGTGCGGCTCTCCTCTCCCCATGATTGGGATACGGGGGAATGGGCTTGCTCTCAGAACCCCTTCTGCATCTGTCACCTCTCTGACCAGGCTGTGTGTGCTGGTGTGGGACCTTCGTGAGGTGCTCCCATCTGATCCCGGTGCTCCTGAGCATGAGACGGTCTGCAAGCAGCAGCTGCAGGGCTCGGCCTCTCCATCATGCTCAGCCCTGCTCCTAGCTCTCTGCTTGTGTGATCCATGGAAGAACTCTACAGCTCAAAGCAAATGAGATATAAAATACATACATGGTTTATTTCGGCGCTGGGATAGCTCCCAAAGGCATGCGCACCCCAACACGGCAACTTGCCTTCGTTATATGCAGCAAAGGGTTACACATGCATGAAGTTTCCTAATACGCCTACACATGTAATACACAATAAATGTTTGTTCATTGCCTTTTGTATTATAAAACAAGGAGTTCCGTTTGAGGAGCAGGAGTTGCAAAAGCTGTTGCAAGTAAGATGTATAATACTTGGCTAGACACTATGAAAATTCTTTTGCTTAATGTAACAAAAAGAGAACCCCCTCCCCTTCTCTCCTTCTGCATCTCAGTTGCCTCTTTTGTTCAAAGACACTGCTGCAAAGCTCATGGAACCATCTCCTGGTAAGTTGCTAACCTAGTGTATCAACATCCTGCCTTCCTGTCTCACGCTGGGCCAACATGACCAAATAAAAAAAGAAGTTGAACCACAACGCTGAGGAAGACTACGACCTTCATCTTCACGACCACCAGAGGGACAGAGACGACCCCCTAGCAACAGTGCGCGCAGTCGCAGAATATACCAGGATGTGCTGCATAATCCCGGAATTACCAAGATAGAAAAAGGGACCCTGGCGGGGGTGAGGTGCGTGCCGTTGGCGGAGCCGAGACTCCCCGGCCGCCCAGCGCTGTTTTGCTTGCTGTTGCTTACTCAATAAATTCCTTTCTATTATTAATGCAATGCTCTCTGAAAATTAATTAAGGGGGCAACTTATAACAAATTTGGTGCCGTGACTCAGATGAAGGCAATCTGATTGAAAGACCTTCGGAGGGGGCGCCCCGCTGATTTCAGCGGCCTTCGCTAGGATTACTTTCATTCAAACTCTTCACCGACGAACCCTAAATTCGGCAGCAAGCAAATAAAGCCGGCAACCCCTAGTAATCTTTGTGCACGAAGACCGAACGAAGACTCAGGAGTGAGTAAGTATAGGCCGGTGATCCGTTCGGTTGGGGTTGGGTATCCTGGAGCGTGTCGTTGTGAGACGTCCAATTGCGGACAAAGCGAGTGTGGACCCCTCGGTAGTGCGGTTCCCACATCCCGCGAGGGACTGGGCCATGAAAAGGGGGAAGCGATTTTTGTGTGTGTGTGTGAAGGCGCTCCAGAAGATGGGACAGAAGAAGAGTAAGCCTTCTGGTCCCATGGGCGGGGTAACGACAGATGTTAGGTTACCCCGGGATTAATGATTAAAAATTGGGAGGATTCCCCTTTTAGGCGGGAAAGGAATAAAGTAAAAGTGATACATTATTGTGTTGAAGTTTGGGGTGGTAAACAGATTTGAGGAGACCACCTTTACTGGCCCGTGTTTGGGTCCTTTGAAGATTGGGTTTGCCAGGCCCTAAATGATTAAGGAGGTATTGGGGAGGCATTGGGGAGGCAAGGAGAATCCCCAGACATGGACTGTATATCTCGAAACAAGACACTGAAACTCATGATAAGGAAGCGGCAGACGGACAGAGAAACAAACGTAAGGACTATAAATCTCAAAACTGGACATTGGAATTCATTATAAACGGAAGAATTGGCAACAACCAGCTCTCGCAATTAAGAAACATGCCAATTCAGCAGATTCCTGACCAAAGGTGAAAAGTACACTGTGAGGAAGACTCGGGGTCTTCCTCCCAAAGACCCCTGCCCACGTCCCAAAGACCCCTGCCCACAATTCTTGGAAGGCTCTACGCAGGCGCAAGGTGCCAAAAGGCTAATTAGCATGAGAAGCGAGGGAAGGCGGGGATAGGTAATGCATATGTATAGGTGCTTGTAGAATATTGATAGATTGATTGTATAAATTCAAGACTGCTTTCCGCTTTAGGTATGCACGATAGGTGGAGAGATCCCCCGTGCATCCAGCGCTGCAATAAAGAATATACCACTTAAAGGAATTTCGGCTTCGATCTTTGAATCAATCTGGCACCCCAGATGGGACAACCTCTCTGCCGGACCGCAGGACCCGCTGGGGACAGGACTCCCTAGGGTACCCCCGGGATTTCCCGGAGGGACTCCTCGACTCACCGGATCACTGCGGAGGCAGACAAGGACCCCATCATTGTAAGTGAGTATATTCTTTATTCTGGTTTGGTTTTCTGGTAGACCGGTCATCTGGGACTGTCCAGTAAGTCGGAAGGTGACTTCTGCAGGACAGTATTTGGTATATACTTTGTGGTTAGTACCACAAGTATATCTGGGGACCTTGGGGTCCATCTGTATCTGGAACTGTCTGTAAGTCAGAAGGTGATCTTCTGCGAGGCAGTGTTTGGTATATACTTTGTGGTAAGCACCATAAGTATATTTGGGGACCTTAAGGAAAGAGCTCGCTTTAAGGTCCATCTGGAATTGTGTTGTCTATTTCGGTTTTCTGACTCATGGAGTATGGTATTTAACTTTGGTTATTGTTACTGTGATTTTGGCTATTTTTCTGGTGGTAATAGTAGGTTCGTGGCATTGTTATAAGAGAGATATCGTTACGGTGTTACACAGTTTGGTTTTCTGACTTATCGCATGTGGAATTTGACTCTGACTATTGTTATTGTGATTTTGGCAATATTGCTGGTAATAGTAATTTTGTGACATTGCTACTGAAAGATATTGCGTGCCTGTATTTTTGTGAGTGATACGTTTTGTGATATGCTTTTGTAAGTAACATGTGTATTCTGAAAGTGTAAACTGGAAAATGGGGGGGCAAACAAGCAGTGAAATTTTAAAGAAAAGTGTGTTAGGATGTGTTTTAAGTCACTGGAAGGATATCGGAGGATCTGCCGGTGGAAGTGTGAACAGGAAAACATTGATAAAATATCGTAATCAGTGGTGGCCGCTTTATAAGCTGGAATGTGGAGAAAAGTGGCCCCTAAATGGAACTTTAAACTATAATATTTTGCTACAGTTAATGTTGTTTTTTGAGAAGCAGAACAGGATGAAATGTTGTATACTGATGTTTCAGCATCTTGGTGGGAAAAGGTACAGAATTAAGTTGGCCCCTGACTGAGCCTTTGATGATGGCATTAGAGAAGTACAGGCTGGAGAAAGATAAAGGAAGTGTTAAAAGGGTTGTTGAAAGTGTTAAAGGTGTTTGAAGTTGAATGAGCAGGGAAAGAGGATGTAGGAATGATAATAGTTCTGCCTCTGCCCGAGGCAGAGATCTTAAAATCATGGGTGTTAGCCCTTTAGGGCAAAGGGACCATGATGGGTCCGAGAGAGTTGTCACAGAAACAGAAAACCAGTTAACTCTTAAAACAACCTGAGTTCATGTGCGAGCTCAGATTGCCGATGGGACCGCTCAGGGAACTGTGGACAATTGCATTCCCCTGACCGACCCCCACTAAGACCCGAATCATCCTGAAAATTATGAACGGTTAAGTAAATACTAAAATCTGGATGAAATGGGAATTGAGAATATGCTTCCAACAAGGTCTAAAAGAAACCCCTATGGAATTTTTGGACCAACTCTGAAATGTAATGAAAATAAATAAATAAATAAATAAATAAATAAATAAAACAAAACGGTTTGGACCTGGCTTCGGAGGACAAATTGACTAGCCTTTTCCTAGGATAATAGACCCCTGATTTCAACAGGAATAACAGGGACCTGGGGAATCTACCCTAGTACCTCCGCTGGTTATAATGAAGCTAGGGGAGGAATGGAAGTGAAATTTCTTATTGATATGGGGCAACGTATTCAGTTCTAAATCAAGCATTAATGCCTTCACAGAATTATTATGTTAGGGTAAAAGATGTGTCGTGGTTTAACCTGGCCGGCAGCTAAACACCACGCAGCTGTTCGCTCACCCTCCCCCTCCCTCTCTGGGACGGGGGAGAGAAATGGAAAGTGAAGCCTGTGAGTTGAGATAAAGACAGTTTAATAAGACAAAATAATAATAATAATAATAATAATAATATGATGATGATGATGATGATAATAGTACTACTACTAATAATGTGTACAAACAAGTGATGCACAATGCAATTGCTCACCACCCGCTGACCGATGCCCAGCCTAACCCCGAGCAGTCCGGCCCCCGGCTAGCCACCCCTATATATTGTTTAGCATGACGTCAGATGGCATGGAATACCCCTTTGGCTAGTTTGGGTCACCTGTCCTGGGTCTGTCCCCTCTCAGCTCTTACTGCACCCCCAGCCTGCCCACTGGCAGGACAGAACAAGAAGCTGAGATGTCCTTGGCTTGGTATAAGCACTGCTCTGCAACAATTAAAACATCAGGGTGTTATCAGCACTCTTCTCATCCTAAGCCAAAACATAGCATTCTACCAGCTACTAGGAAGAAAATTAACTCTGTTCTAACTGAAACCAGGACAAGGTGTAACCGAAAAGGCTTATTTTTGTGAACCTTTGAAGTACAAGTTAGGGAAACAATGGGGCATACACAGATTTTTATATATGCCTAGCTCCTCATGGGCACTCTTAGGTAGAGATTTATTAGAGCAAGCAGGAGCAGAAATTGTCTTCGAAAAAGGGAAAATGGAATTAAGAATAGGAGAAGAACAACTAACAAATGTGTTAAGTTTGGCACTAATACAAACTGACCCTAAAAGTGAAATACCTTTAGAGATCACAGATCAAGTATGTCCAGGAGTTTGGGCTACCGAAGTCCCTGGAAGAGCTAAAAATGTGACCTTAATAATTATTAAATTAAAGCCAGGACAGAAACCCGTTAAGGTTAAGTAATATCCTTTGAGGATAGAAGATAGGAAAGGAATTAAAGAGATAATTAATAAATTTTTACAGTATGGATTATTGATTGAATGCGAATCAGAATACAATACACCCATATCGCCAATTAAAAAGGCAGATGAAAAAGCTATAGGCTAGTTCAGGATTTGAGGGCCATAAATAAAATCACTGAGGATATACATCCAGTAGTGGCAAACCCTTATACTTTGCTGACTAAATTAAAGAATAGTCAAGTCTGGTTTACCGTACTGGATTTAAAAGACGCCTTCTTCTGCCTAGGCTTAGCCACAGAAAGCCAAAACCTATTTGCCTTTGAATGGGAAAGTCCCGATTCAGGCAGAAGGACGCAGCTTACGTGGACATTACTACCTCAAGGATTCAAGAATAGCCCCACTATTTTTGGAAACCAATTAGCAAGGGAACTCGAAACATGGATGCCTCCGGACACTGAAGGTGCTTTGTTACAATATGTAGATGATCTCTTAATAGCTACTGAGACTAAAGGGAGTTGTATTCAATGGACTATAAGTCGTCTTAATTTTCTGGGTTTAAATGGATATCAAGTCTCTTGACAGAAAGTCCAGCTGGCTCAACAAAGTGTGACCTATCTGGGATTTGAAATTTCGGAAGGACAACGAGAACTAGGAACTGAACATAAGGAAGTCATTTGCCAGACTCCAGAACCTCAAATGGTAAAGGAGCTACAAACATTTTTATGAATGACAGGTTGGTGTCGCCTTTGGATTTATAATTATGGACTATTGGTAAAGCCTCTATGTGAATTGATAAAGATTAACCAGTCAAAGTTAGTCTGGACTGGAGAAGCACAAAAAGTCTTTAAACAACTTAAACAAGAATTGATGATTTTGAAATATCAAGCAATATTGGTAGAACAGGACAACGTGGAAATTGTGATAACTAATATTGTGAATCTAGCCTCTTTTCTTAGTGATGCTCCGGCACAGCCTGTGATTCACGATTGTTTAGAAACTATAGAGACTGTGTATTCCAGCTGACCAGACCTTAAGGAGGAGCCCATGGAAGATGCGGAAGAAACTTGGTTCACGGATGGGAGCAGTTTTGTTATGCAAAGACAACGTAAAGCTGGATATGCTATAACAACTACTCAGCAGGTAATCGAGTCTAAGCCTTTACCCCCTGGAACATCAGCTCAAAAGGCAGAGATAGTTGCTCTCACGAGAGCATTGGAACTGGCAGCGGGAAAAAGGGTAAATATTTGGACAGATTCTAAATATACATTCGGCGTGGTACATGCTCATGGAGCAATTTGGAAAGAACATGGATTGCTGACCGCTCAGTGAAAACACAAAGTATGCTGAAGAAATTTTAAAATTGTTAGAGGCTGTAAAACAACCAGAAAAGGTAGCTATCATGCATTGTCAGGGACACCAAAAGGGGAACACCGATTTTGAAATTGGAAATCGATTGGCAGAGGCTAAGCAGGCAGCTGAAATAACTGAGGTGAAGGCATTGTCTTTGATACCAGACGGTAAAATCCAAACTATATCCAAATTATACAAAAGAAGACTTCAAATTAATTGAAGATTTGAAAGGTAAAATGAAACCAGATGGATGAGTATATTTAAAAGATAACCACATAGTAATACCCTCTAGTTTGACATGGCCCATAGTTCTTACAGAACACAATAAAACGCATTGGGGAGCTGGCACACTGCATAAGAGCCTGAGTCAGACATTAGTGGGACGATATGATAAAACAAGTAACTCAACAATGTAGCATTTGCTTACACAATAACCCCAATACCAATAATAGAATAAAATTTGGAATAATCGGTAAAGGAAATTATTCGGGGCAACAGTGGCAAATTGATTTTTCAGAACTCCCTAGAAAAGGGGGGTATCATTATTACTGGTTCTGACTGACACGTTTTCAGGAAGGCCTGAAGCCTTTCCCTGTCGAACAAACAAAGCAAGAGAAGTGGTTAAAGTCTTGTTAAATGAAATAATACCATGCTTTGGGGTTCTAGTAGCAATGTCTTCTGATAGAGTTTCACATTTTTGTGCACAAGTGGTAGAACAGATAAGTAAGATTCTAAAGATAGATTGGCAACTGCATACTCCTTATAGACCACAGGCAAGTGGACAGGTAGAAAAAATGAACCATTTAATTAAACAATAAATAGCTAAAATTGGATAAGAAGCTAATTTGTCATGGCCTCAATCCCTCCCTTTAGCATTACTTGGAATTAGAGTTAAACCTAGAATAAAAGGGAATTTGAGTCCCTTCAAAATCTTATATGGAAGGCCATAGCAATTTCTATTTAGTGGAGAGGACCTAACGCAGTTAGGATCAGAATATTTATATGCTTATATAACTGAACTTCAGAAACAATTAAATAAAGTACATAAATTTGTTTTAGGGACCAGGGCTAGAGGGTTGGATCAACCAATCCACCCCTTTAAGCTCGGGAATTATATATATATATAAAGACTTTTTCAGGACAACCCCTACAGGAAAAATGGAAGGAAAGTGGATGGGACCATACCAAGTATTACTGACAACACACACCGCCATTAAGATTAAGAAGCAAGCAGCTTGGATCCACAATTCAAGGGTGAAGAAGGTCCCGGCGAGGATATAGACCACCACTCCAATTGGACCAACAAAATTACGGTTTTCCAGATCCTAATGATTGCAGGGGTGCGGTTCTCGGATTCGGGGTGGGCAACTTGGGATGAGAACTTACACCTGACCTTAATACAAACAATTTCTCAAGTAACTAATAAGACAAACTGTTGGGTATGCACCCATCTGCCACAGCATGGGAATAAGGGTGTATCGTTAATCGGGATTCCGTTGCCTGCAAACTTATCTTGGACTAATTTGTGGGAAAACACATCTTGGGGTCGAAAATATGAAGAAGTTTTGGAACTAGAAGTTAGTAGCTTTGTGCCGTTGGAATCTTACTATGTATGTGTACAAAGGTGTAACCCGCCTAAGGGTATGGGAAAACAGGATTGTATAAATACAGGTACTACTTATGTGGGGAATCAGACATCTTGTAATCGAAAAATTGATATTAGTACAACTAGCAGTTGGGCAAATTCAACCAGCTGGCCAGTACCAGAAGGAAAAGGGTGGTATTGGCTATGCAATGATACAGCCTGTAAGGTCTTGCCCGAGAATTGGAAGGGAACTTGCACTCTAGG
This sequence comes from Aythya fuligula, assembly GCF_009819795.1. Taxonomy (NCBI): domain Eukaryota; kingdom Metazoa; phylum Chordata; class Aves; order Anseriformes; family Anatidae; genus Aythya; species Aythya fuligula. The sequence goes on along the minus strand of NW_022474002.1, from coordinate 10,836 downwards.
AGCGGTAGTCCCCAATATGGCAGTACACGATGTAGTGCCTCGAGCCTACTTGAGAAATCATATGCGGAGAATCAGACAAAAAATTAACAATCCATTGATAGAGAGACACACCGCTTTTCATAGTTTTGTTTGATGGTTTATCCCATGGTTAGGAGTGAGTGAATTGGAAAAGGCAATAGTTAATATTTCTGCAATTATAGAGAAGTTAGAAAACAAAACTCTGGATGCTATAAAGGCTCAACAAGAAGAGATATCTAGTTTATCACAGGTAGTATTACAAAATCGGATGGCCCTAGACTTGTTACTGGCCGCTCAAGGGGGAGTCTGTACAGTAATAAACACAAGTTGTTGTGTGTATGTAGATCAGAGTGGAAGGATCTCTACCGACCTGGAAGAAATATGGAAGCAGACAAGGGTCCTACATGATATCAGTAAAGATGATCTTTTGTGGAGTTTTAGTGAAATATGGAATAAGTTAACCTCCTGGTTGCCCAATTTTCAATGGTTGAAACAAGTGTTCATTGCTCTAATCGCATTAGTAGTATTAGGAATATTTGTGTGCATGTTGTTTAGATGCCTGCTTTGTTGTGTTACTGTAAATAATGAAAGTATCTGATGCAAAAGAATTTGCATGGGAAAAGAAAAGGGGGGATTGATTAAGGAGGTATTGGGGAGGCATTGGGGAGGCAAGGAGAATCCCCAGACATGGACTGTATATCTCGAAACAAGACACTGAAACTCATGATAAGGAAGCGGCAGACGGACAGAGAAACAAACGTAAGGACTATAAATCTCAAAACTGGACATTGGAATTCATTATAAACGGAAGAATTGGCAACAACCAGCTCTCGCAATTAAGAAACATGCCAATTCAGCAGATTCCTGACCAAAGGTGAAAAGTACACTGTGAGGAAGACTCGGGGTCTTCCTCCCAAAGACCCCTGCCCACGTCCCAAAGACCCCTGCCCACAATTCTTGGAAGGCTCTACGCAGGCGCAAGGTGCCAAAAGGCTAATTAGCATGAGAAGCGAGGGAAGGCGGGGATAGGTAATGCATATGTATAGGTGCTTGTAGAATATTGATAGATTGATTGTATAAATTCAAGACTGCTTTCCGCTTTAGGTATGCACGATAGGTGGAGAGATCCCCCGTGCATCCAGCGCTGCAATAAAGAATATACCACTTAAAGGAATTTCGGCTTCGATCTTTGAATCATAAATATTTATGTAAACTCAAAAGAACCTTTTAGTTTGGAAGAAAGTGAATATGCACATTTGTGGATCAGCTCGGAAACTCGAGCCAATTTATATCCTCTAAAAGAAAAAGGAGGGGATGGGAGGCACAAGAAAAACCGAGAATTAGAGATCCCAGCCCCACTGCCTCCCTATATTCCACCACCCCCACCTGCAGCCCCTCTGACTCCCGGGCTTCTTTATCTGCAACCCCAGGGAGATGCCAATAACAACTCTGACTCTAGCGCTCAGGGACCAGTGACTAGGAATATGTGGCAGTCCCCATTAACTCCGGGGACGTCTGAGATTTTAAGAAAGAGACAGGAGGAGGGTAAGCGAGCTTTAATGGCAACTGGCATAATGTTTGCAGCTGCTGAGGAATAATTCTAACTGGAATAATAACTGCACATTGTATATTGTATATATAAAAGCCCGGGCATTTTTGTTAAAGTGTTCTTTTATACATATGTTAATATGTTAATATGTAAATATAAGAACTGCCATTGAGGTGTATGTCTAAGGGAACAAAATTTGCCCAGGCATATTATCGGCTCATCAGGTTTAAATGTCCCCAGTGTAATTGTCTACAGGCAGTTAATTTACAGTGGTTTGATTTTACTTGTGTATCTGTATATTGTGGATTTTGGAGGGATTGGGATTGACGAGTAAAGAGCTTCTAGGAAAACGGTGGAATATTAACCACTGTAGATTACAATAGGAAAAGTTCAAAGCAAAGAAATCCCGAGGAAAAGCCTCCTAGGATGTATACTAACACATTGGAGGGATATAGTGGGCTGAGAGGGTACAGAGAGTAAAAGAGCCCTTATCAAATATTGTAATCAGTGGTGGCCACTTTATAAACTAGAGGATGGAGCGGAGTGGCCCCTAAATGGAACTACTAATTATAACACCATATTACAGTCAATGTTGTTTTGTGGAAAGAAGGAAAACAGGATGAAATGTTATATATTGATGTTGTTTCAGCATCTTGGAGGGAAAAGGTACGGAATTAAGTTGGCCCCTGACTGAGCCTTTGATGTCAGCATTAGAAAAGCAAAGGCTAGAGAAAGATAAAGGAAGTGTTAAAAGGTTTGTTGAAAGTGTTAAAGGTATTCGAAGTTGAATGAGCAGGGAAAGGTGATGTAGGCGTTATCTAAGTAACAGTCTAGAAGTTTTGGTATATTTGCATAGTTGTTGTGGTGTTTGTTCAGTTTCCCAAGCATCGGGGAGGGGGGAACAGCCTGCTCCACCAGGGGCCTCCCCAGCGGCCGCAGGGGGGCTTCGGCTCCAGCGCCTGGAGCGCCTCCTCCCCCTCCTTCTGCACTGACTTTGGTGTCTGCGGGGGGGTTTCTCGCTCTCCCAACTGCTGTTGAGCAGCAGGTTTTTGTTTCTTTCTTTGTTTGTTTGTTTTCATGGATGTGCTCTCACAGAGGCACGGACTGTGTTGCTATGGCTTGGCTCTGGGCAGCAGTGGGCCCCTTTAGGGCCAGATGAAGTTGTCCCTTATCTACCACGGGGAGGTTTCTGTTTGTTGTTGTTGTTGTTGTTGTTTTTCACGGGGGCTGCCACTGCAGTTTCCCACCCCCACACCCCTCACACCCCCCAAACCTTGCCATCAAACCCAATACACTGGAGCAGCTAAATCATTACTGACTTGTAAAGTATCAGCGATTAAATTAACTAATGAAACCTTAAATGTGATGGGGGTAGAAGGGACTGGGATAACAGTGCCACTTTTGGGGGATACCAAGCTGAGACTAGGGGATAAAATGATCACTGGGGGACAAAATGATCACTTGGATACATTGTATGTATCCAAGGCGGAGACTAACTTGTTGGGAAGGGATTTGATGATTAAATTGGGCATTCAACTAGTAAATTGTTAGACTGGAATAACAGTGTTATTAATGGAGTGCTCTCTGGCCCTGAGAGCAAACGTACATGTATATTCACCTCTGACTGGAAAGACCCTGAAATGGGGGCGGAAGCAACAATATAGGTGGACAATTCTACCTCAGGGGTTTACAGGGCCACCTATCTATTTGGGTAAATTCTAAAAAAGATTTTGGAGCAATTACAACCTCCCAAGGAGGTATTAATGTTACAAATATGTGGATCATTTTAAGGAAAATCGATACTCCCTGATGGGAGAGAAATGCTGAATAAAGTGATAATGAGGCAAATATTAACTGTTTTACATCAGAAGAGTCATTGGGAGGTGCAAGCAATGTGTGATGTTGTTCTAAGAAAGCATGTCTGTATAGGAATATATACTTTAGGGAAGCACACATGCAGAGGATGTACTATATGTCAAAGGGTAAATAAAATGGTCTTCTGTAACCTATCTAGAGGGGGACAGGAGCCAGGGCTTTGACCTTTCCAAAGTACACAGGTAGACTTTACTGAGTTACTTGTTTGTCCTAATTGACCACCTGACTGAATGGGTGTAAAGCTTTACTGCAAGGATTAAAGCAGGCCTTAGAGATTGAGTGGGATTTTCACAGCCCTTGGCACCCCTCCTCTTCTGGAAAGGTAGAGCGAATGAATGGTGAAATTAAGAAACAACTAACAAAACTTGTGCTGGAAACTAAGGCTTCTTGGGTAAAATGCTTACCTCTTGCACTGTTAAACATATGGACACAGCCCAGAACTGATATAGGAATTTCTCCTTTTGAGATGCTATATGGTATGCCCTATGACTCGGAATTGCCACTTGATCACTCTCAGTTCTAATTAAGACTTGGAAAGAGACTTTTTAAACACCACTATGGGGAAGGCCCCTATGTTGTTTTGCTTACCACAGAAACGGCTATTCGAACTGCGGAGAAAGGATGGACGCATGCCAGCCGTGTGAAAGGACCAGTCCGGGAAAGTAAATGGGAGGCAGCTCCAGGCCCCAGACGACTTGAAGCTGACACTAAGACGGACTCAGTAAGTGTTGTATATTATCTGTGTATCGTGGGAAGGGGAGGAGGCCCTGTTTCGAAGGCTCCCTAGTAGGTTCCCCTGAAAAACACTGCTGCTGCCAAGAAGAACCGATACCTTGTAGTTTGCTGCAACCGAACTGACAAGCGAGGCAGAGAAGTGAAAACGGTGGGGGACTGAGGGGCCGACAATTTAGATGGGCTCCGACCACCTCCTACGATACATGGGAGTCAGTATCATCGTTTTGGTCAGCTATGGGTCTGCGCATCCCCACCAGCCTTTTAAATGGAGCTTGATCAGATGGGAGGATCAATTCGTCATCCAGCAAACAACGACAGCGGGTGCTCCCAGTTCCGCATCACATTATGTGACCTGGTGTCAGTGCAACCGTGCTTTAACCAATCAGGATTTTATTTCTGCCCAAGTTCTAACCCGGGAAAGGGGTACTGTAAATGCCCGAACGCATATTATTGTGCATACTGGGGGTGTGAAACCATTGCTACGGACTGGACACTCGGGGCTGGTCGGAATAAATTCTTACAAGTGGGATATGGGCCGCAAGGTTGTAACTGACAAGTGGATCCCCGTTACAGGTGGCAAGGGCATGGTATAGGGTATACAGGAACCTTCCACGGAAATAAAGAAATTTGCAAGGTTCTATATATATAAATATAACAAACTTGGACGATACTAGCTGGGTACTAGGAAAAATGTCAGATTTTACGAACACGGAACAGATAGGGGAGGACTCATACTAATAAAAAGGAGGATGCTGATAGGCAGTAGGACCAAATGAGGTATTGTCAGAAAGCGTCCAGGGAATCCAGCCTGCGGAAAATACTACAGTGCCAACCCTCAGCAGCCCTATGAGCTCAGGTAAAGCCGAGAATGATAACATAGCTGAGAATAACATATGGGGGGGTCATGAATGCCAGCTACCAATTATTAAACAAAACAAACCCAAATGTAACAAAACACTGTTGATTATGCTTTACTATAAGACCTTCATATTATGATGCTATTGGGGATCCTGGAGAGCCCACCCGCACAAACGAAAACAACCCTCTACAATGCAGTAGGGGAAAAGACATAAGGGTAACACTAACACAAGTCACTGGAGGTGGTAGGTGTGTGGGCACAGTTCCTAGTGGGAAGTGTCACCTATGTAATATCATGGAGAATGGAAAACAATCAACCGAGTGGCTAATCCCAGCCAACAACGCTAGGTGGGTTTGTTTGTCAGTGGGCGTAACTCCTTGTCTATCACTAAAACTCTTCAATGCGTCTCCTGATTTTTGTATACAGGTGATAATTATACCAAGGATTCTATACCACCCTGAGGATTGTATGTATACCCAGCACACAGTGGCAAGTTATCATCTGGAAAGACGGGAACCATTCACGGCTCTAACTTTGGCCACCCTAATAATCCTGGGAGGAGCTGGAGTGGGGACCAGGGTAGCCTCATTGGTTAAACAAAATCAAGAATTTACTTCCTTACGCATTGCTGTGGACAAGGACCTGACCCAAATTGAATAATCCATCTCGGCCCTGGAAAATCTATCAGGTCACTTTCAGAGGTAGTGTTACAAAATCGTAGGGGATTAGATTTGGTATTTTTTTTTACAACAGGACAGGCTGTGTGCAGCCCTGAAAGAGGAATGCTGTATATGCTGATCACACTGGAGTGGTAAGAGATACAATGGCAAGACCCAGGGAAGGGTTGGAAAAAAGGAAACGGGAGAATGAAGCCCGACAGAGCTTTTACGAATCTTGGTTTAATTATTCACCTTGGCTTACTACTTTATTATCAACCATAGCAGGACCTTTGTTGTTTTTAATAATAGCACAAACTTTTGGACCATGTATTTTTAATAAATTGATTGCGATTGTAAAGGGATGTTTAGAAGCGGCACGTCTAATGCTCATACATGCCAAATACGAGCCAATAAGTACCAACAAAGGAATCAAGGAAACATTAGTTCTTAGTAGCCAGGCATTGCAGAGATTCAATGAACAAAATGAGTAACTTAAAGAAAAAGGAGGGATTGTAATACACAATAAATGTTTGTTCATTGCCTTTTGTATTATAAAACAAGGAGTTCCGTTTGAGGAGCAGGAGTTGCAAAAGCTGTTGCAAGTAAGATGTATAATACTTGGCTAGACACTATGAAAATTCTTTTGCTTAATGTAACAAAAAGAGAACCCCCTCCCCTTCTCTCCTTCTACATCTCAGTTGCCTCTTTTGTTCAAAGACACTGCTGCAAAGCTCATGGAACCATCTCCTGGTAAGTTGCTAACCTAGTGTATCAACATCCTGCCTTCCTGTCTCACGCTGGGCCAACATGACCAAATAAAAAAAGAAGTTGAACCACAACGCTGAGGAAGACTACGACCTTCATCTTCACGACCACCAGAGGGACAGAGACGACCCCCTAGCAACAGTGCGCGCAGTCGCAGAATATCCCAGGATGTGCTGCGTAATCCCGGAATTACCAAGCTATAAGAAGGGACCCTGGCGGGGGTGAGGTGCGCGCCGTTGGCGGAGCCGAGACTCCCTGGCCGCCCAGCGCTGTTTTGCTTGCTGTTGCTTTCTCAATAAATTCCTTTCTATTATTAATGCAGTGCTCTCTGAAAATTAATTAAGGGGGCAACTTATAACACACATATGCATAACCAGTCCCCGCTTTGTATTAAAATGAGCTCCAAGGAGTCCTTTGCATAAACTCCCAATTGCCTGCGCAGTGCCTGCTGCTGGGGGCCGTGGGGATGAAGGCTGATGACTCCTCGTCATCACCCCCTGCCTTTGTACAGACTCAGCTGCTCCTTGGCTCTTGTCCGACCCACTCAGTCGGTCTTTTCAGACAGCTTTGGGTTTTTTTTTTGCTTTTGAGGCAGATTCCCCATTCTTGCCAGGAAACACCCTCTGCGAGGGGCCCCGAGGCTCCTCATTTGCACGGTACTAAGCAAAGACACTCAGCAACATCCATTTAAACGAGATTAAGAGTCCTCCCCTTCCTGGCTTCCCTAAAAACGATAGCTTTATTTATAAATCATTAACGCGATTAAGCAAAACCCCGGCCCCATCAGAAGCGGAGCAGCGCCTGCGCATGCGCACGGCCTCGCTGAGGCCCTTTAAGGCGGGGCGGGGCAGAGCGCGCCCTGTTTCCAGCCGTTGCATCCCCCCCCCACGTGACCCACCGCGGGGCGCGTGACCGCCGGGCGGGTGGGCCGCGCGCCCCCTTCTCCCTCTCCCATTGGCTCGCTCTTCCCGCCCCTCCGGCCGCCGCGGGCGCCCATTGGACGCGGCTGACGCAAGAGACCTCTCTGGGAAGAATTTCTTCCGCCCGTTGGTGCGGAACTGCCTGGGCTCCATTTTGTGGCCGTTGCCTCTTGTCCTGTCCCCACAGGCCTCTGAGAAGAGGCTGTCTTCTATGATGGTGTTACGGGGGAGATGAGGAGAAGGGAAGGAAAGAGACGGGGTTCTCTGTGGCAGGAGCAATGTCTGCCAGCTGGTCCCCTCCTATTAGCTGCTCACAAGGCAGTAGGGGGTGATGTGCTTCTCACGGAGCCTCTGCTGGCTGCCTAAGCCTCAGGGCTGCTAGGGACGGGCTCCACCAATCTATCTCCGTCTCACTCTCCCTAACGCTCCTCAGCCTCCCCACCTCTTCCTTCAGGTCAGCCACAAGGCTGAGTAAACCATTCATCTGGTCGCATCTGCTGCCCTGCACTGCAGGGGCCAGGCTCTGGCACTCGCTGCAGCCCGAGCCCTGGGCACTCACATGTTTGCGTGGGACCTCTGTCTGGGTCTCCATTCATTTTTCTTGACAACAGCCTTCTGCTGGGGTCCAACCATGGCAAACTAGCAGGCTCGTTAGAACTCCCTGTGGTAGCTTCCTTGCTAAAATTCTAAGTTGTAAGAGGCAGAGTTCCCAGAGGAGAGGGGAGGAAGAGAAAGGGAGGTGGGAAAGGGAGGAGAGGATACTCCCCATGCTCCTCTCAGCCCCACGCAAACTGCCTGTGCTAACTGCCAAGCCTATCCCATTTGGGCGTCCTGTTTGCAGCATTCCTGGGTCATGGCCCTCCCTAGGGACTGCTTTTATACTGTCAGGGGGTGGCTGCAGAATGGCAGCGACACCGAATTTAAAACTCAGAACACCCCTGCAGCCCCCTCCGGCTACCAACGCCTTGTCACGTAAACCCAGTGCACTGCTTCAGGGACCACCCTCAGGGTTGGCTGAAACACATGAAACTGAGCTGCCACATCTTTCTAACGTTATTATTCGTGTTTAAGAAATTCTTGTGGCTTTTCTATCTGCCCATGAACCTGCACTCGATAGATGCAGGTGTATTCTGGGTTTCCCCAGTTGCTTCGCACCTCCAATCTGATATGGCGGAACGTTTTGGGAGGCTCCTTCTGTAAAGAAAACAAGGGGAAGCATCATTACTCATGTGGGAAGTGCCTGCAGGGGAACCTGGGTGTGGGCTTGCGGCCTGAGGGCACCTGAGGGGACACTCACCACAGCCAGGAAATGGCACCTCTTCTCGCCAGCTTCTCCTTCTGTAGGGCAACACAAGGTAGGGACACTTGTCAGGCCCCACTGCACAGTCCGGGCTGATGCCCAAGTGCAGGAGTTGCCTGCAGGAGCGCAGCCTGGGCCTGGACCAAGCGCTCCATGGACCCCTGTCCCTAGGGAGCCCCATGCTGGCAGGGGCAGGGGCAGGGGTTGACATGGGCTCTCCCCCTTACCTGTTCTGCTTCCAGCACCTCCATCATCACACTCCCTGGTGTCACGGCCTGCACTTCCATCTGCTGCTGCTGCCTGCAGGTAACAGGGTTTTTGGTTGGGTGAGTGCAGAACTCCAGCACCACGGGGGCTCCCCAGCAGAATGTGCACACCCCTGGACCGGGATTGGGCTCCTCTGTCACACCAGGTGCTGATCAGAACGGGCTCCCACACTCCATCCCTGGTTGCCCGTCTCCAGCCCTGGCGGTCCCATTGCTCCACTGGGTGCTGTGGAGAACCCCCTGGGTACAAGTGGCTTGGACTGGCGTACACTTCATTGGGTTAAAAACTGGCTGGGTAGCCGGGCCCAAAGAGTTGTGGTGAATGGAGTCAAATCCAGCTGCCTGGCAGAGAAGGACCTGGGAGTATTGGTGGATAGTCGGCTGAATATGAGCCAGCAGTGTGCTCAGGTGGTCAAGAAGGCCAACGGCATCCTGGCTTGTATAAGAAGCAGTGTGGCCAGCAGGTCTAGGGAAGTGATAGTCCCCCTGTACTCGGCTCTGGTGAGGCCGCACCTCGAGTACTGTGTTCAGTTTTGGGCCCCTCACTACAGGAAGCACATGGAGGTGCTCGAGAGAGTCCAGAGAAGGGCAGCGAAGCTTGGGATGAGGGGGAATGGGCTAAAGTTGCACCAGGGGATGTTTAGGTTGGATATTAGGAAGAACTTCTTTACTGAGAGGGTTGTTGGACATTGGTATGGGCTGCCCAGGGAAGTGTTGGAGTCCCCATCCCTGGAGGTCTTTAAAAGACGTTTAGATGTTGAACTTAGTGATATGGTTTAGTGGAGGACTGGTTAGTGTTAGGTCAGAGGTTGGACTGGGTGATCTTGGAGGTCTCTTCCAACCTAGACAATTCTGTGATTCTGTGAAGTGTGGGGCAAGGGAGGGGAAGGGGCAGTCCCCACTCACCAGGCATGTTCTACTTCTTTCTCCTCTACATCCTCCCGTAGACATCTTAATTCCTGACGCAGCACCTGGGAGACAGAGCTGTTGACTCCCTGTCCCTACTCCAGCCCTCCCCCACATCACCCACCCTGTGCCAGCGGGCACCCCACGGTTCCCCTTGGCCCCTGCACGCTACCTTTCTCTGTTCCTCCTCCTCCTGCAGCTGCTCTTCCAGCTTGGGAATGTGCTGCAAAACAACAGGCACAGTATTCTGGACAATCGTGCTGGGACCCAGGGACCCTCACTGCTCTCCAGCTTTGGGGCCATGCCATCTAGCTCCCCCACTGCCCCAAGGCACAGGGAGAGCTGTCGACTCACAGACAGGCACAGGGAAATGATGCCCCCCCCCTTCCCTCTCCACCGCATTCTGGCACAAATGTCTGGCCCAGCTACACCGCTGCCTGAGGCTGCTGGGCTGCACAGAAGCAGCGCTGGCACCCCCCTCTCTGACCCTCGAAGGAAGGGCCAACTTCTGCCCTCTGCCTTGCACCCCACCTTCAGGCCGTCAGATGTCTCTTCGTTCACTTTCAGCTCAAGTTCCTGTGGGAGAGGAAAAGCAGAGGAGCAGCCATCAGGGCACTGGGGCACTGCTGAGAGATCTCTGCCTAGCTGGAGATCCTTGCCAGTGTCCCCTCCTGGCGACCATCCCTCCAGCTGCTGGAGCTCCAGACCCACAGGAAGGGCACTCATAGGATCACAGAACCATAGAAGGGCTTGGGTTGGAAGGGCCCTTAAAGATCATCAAATTCCAGGCCCCCTGCCATGAGTAGGGACACCTTCCACTAGACCAGGTTGCTCCAAGCCCCATCCAACGTGGCCTTAAACACTTCCAGGGATGGGGCATCCACAGCTTCTCTGAGCAGCCTGTTCCAGTGCCTCACCACCCTCTGAGTAAAGAATTTACTCAACTAAAGAATTTACTTAACTTAACAAAAACATCATACGATG